>NC_089753.1:2255019-2287519 GCF_040412425.1 Macrobrachium rosenbergii | reverse complement strand
GGGCAGTAGAAGGCTATGCTGAAATATCACCTGCATTGTCTCCCACAGCAAACTAACATCCCAGCACACAATTCAGAAAAACCTCGTCGTGCCATGTCACTGGTTCCTTAAGAACAGGTACTGCTGTATATGAAGACTTTTCCACCTTGCGAGGATCACGAACTTCCCAAAAAAGACAGGCAGACATAGACGGAAGACCATCTCCTTTTAATTCTGTCCACTAGTTCGTGTTTCGTTTTATTTCCTTTCCTCACCTGGTGATGAAAGACTCCTCCTACCTCTCCATCCCTTCCCATGCCACAGCCATGTCTTTCTCCCCTTCCTCCCTCTTACAGCCATAACCACCTTACAGATACACTTCTATCCCTTCCCCACCTGCAGCCGTAATTCCATCGCCCTTTCTTCAGCCGAACATATCCATCAGCTACAGCTACAGCTATGCCCTTCTCCCTTCTGTCAACAGACTACAACCAAATCCTCCAGCATCCGTTGATCCCTCGTATAGCCAGACCCTCCACTTCTGCCTCCTCTGCATTTGTCCCGTTCAACAACCACACCCACTCCTACCTATTTTCTCCCCTCTTACAATCATCCCTCCATACCATACAGCAATCCCCTCTTTCCCCCTCGCAATGTCAATTACCTGTCCTTTTCTACATCCATAATACAACCACTACCCCCAACACCCAATTCCTGCTTCTACAACGACTTATCCCCCTCTGCAGCCACATTCTCCTTTCTTTTTCTTTCCCCTTCTCATACCAGTACCCTTCTTTCCCCTTCCTTCTCCCTACTGCCACTTTTTCCACCTGCAGCTACTTTCCTGCTCTGCTGTCACCACCCTCCTCCTGCAGCTATCTTCCGGCCTACAGCCAAATCCTCCTCCTGCAACTCGTCTTTCACCTAAATCCACTTCCCCCTCCTGCCTCTATCCCTCTCTTAGAGCCACACCCACCCCACTCTTGCAGCCACTTCTTTCACCTACAGCTACTTTTCCCTCGTGAGTCCCCTTCGTCTTCCAATGACCACTTCCTCCTCCTACATCTACATCCCCATTCTACTGTCAGAACCCCTCTCGTAGAGCCATTGACCTCTCTTTCAGTCACTTTTCCCATCTGCACCACTCCCCGTCCTGCATCCACTTACCTTTCCTACAGCTATTTCCCCCTCCCACACCAATATCTCATCTCTACTGTCACTACACCCATCCCCTAAAGCCACTTCCTCCTTCAGCCACTTTTGCCACCTACTGCCGCTCCCCCGCCCCCTGCAGCTCCTTCCCTCTCATACAGCCACGTCCTCCATCTGCATCCAATTCCCCCTCCTACAGCCACTTCCCCTCCTGCTTCCACAATCCCCCTGTACAGCCACCGCCCCTTCCTAGAGCCATTCCCCCCGCCCCCTTCTGCACCCAGTTCCAATGACAACCACTTTCCCTCCCTAAATCCACTTCCCCTTCCTGCATCCTCTTTGCCCATCTATGGCCTTTACCCCCTCCTAATCCCACTTCCCCCTCCTGTAGCCACACCTATCAGCAACCATGTTATTTATCAAGGGTCCTAGACAGAACATAAGTCCAAAGGTGAAATACTGTACATCTCCCACACACCGAAAACAACTCTGGAAATTCTTGCCTCTATTAGCATACTGGCATGTCCGGAGGAGGAACGTATGCTGAATAGGATATACTCTATATCTGATGGATTAAGAAGGTGCTGGGGAGGAGAGAGAGAGAGAGAGAGAGAGAGAGAGAGAGAGAGAGAGATGGTTGAGGTAAGGCAGAACTAAAGATGGAGAAGTAAGAAACAATGGGAAGGAGATGAAACACAAAGAAAACATGATCATATCCACAGAATTAGCTTAAGGTAGATACGTAAGATGGAATTGAAATGTGAAACCGTAATAGAAAAGAGAAGGCGGCAAAAAAAGAAAATAAATAAAATCCTTATACCCACAGAATTAGTTCGAGAGGTGTGAGATGGTCTGGAGAGAAAATGAGACGTCAAATGTAAGTGAATGATAGAAAGAGACAGAGGCACAGCGGACCGCGGGGGCAGAGCCTTATTGGTAATCCAGATCGTGGAAATTGTTAAAAAAATGTGAAGATAATTTCCACGGTAATTGTAAGTAGCAAAGTAAACCCAATATAGGTCAAATGATCAGTCCCTTCTATTGCCTTCAGACAAATGCTTTGATATATATTGTTATAGAAAGAGAGGCTTCTGACTGAATAACTTAAATTCAGATTGTACTTGTAGTGGATGTAAGTGCGTTACCACCCGTCCATTTACGGAAGATTACTACACATCATAGATGTGTACTTGATTGGTTTGCTGTTACTCATTTTGGGACATTTCCTGACAGCGACTGTTTCTCAGCAGTCTGGGACTGCCTTTTCCTAATGTTCATTAAAAATATCATCAAAGCTCTTTTACGTTTCATGTTATTATCAAGTCCCCAATAAAGATCAGATGTTATCAGTGTCTCTCTCTCTCTCTCTCTCTCTCTCTCTCTCTCTCTCTCTCTCTCTCTCTGTAAGTTTACTTTCTTATCAGAACAAAGTGCATTAAGCCCTGGACATCAGTCCTTATATGTGGATACCATAATTACATCACTTTCCTTTTCTTTCACTGGCCTCGTTGACAATCAAAACCATGATCATCAGGGAGACTAGAATAAATATCATTCATCTAATCAGCTTCATTACTCAAAATAATTACTCCAGCTCATTGTTAGATAAAGTTTTTTTATACTGTGAGGAGGCTTTTGCATTCTGCATACTGCATCGTGGTTTATAATTTCAATTGTCAGCATGCACAATGATGATAACCAAGTTCTTGTGATGAAATGAATATCCAAGAGCTGACGAAAAAAAAGAGGGTGTGCTGTCCTGCCTGTAACCCCAGTAAAATCTTGATTTTCAGTTTCAAGAAATGTGATCGGAAGCCATAGATGCTAGAACCATTATGTTATCTAAAAATTATCATCAACAAACAAATTATCATCTTGTGCTCTTGTTTACTCCTTTTTCTCGGTTGGTTACTGACAAAAATCCCCATTGATCAAAGGTCTTCGTCGATAGTTTGTTTTTTGCATTCCCGTTCTGGTCACCAGCTTTTACTAGGAATAAAATTTAACGTTGCAGAGGACCGCTGTTTCTTCGAACGCACTGATTTGGCGAGTAGACCCTGTCATTCTAGACTCATGTAAACCAAACTCATCCATTTTCTACTCTTGTTCATTTGGCCAGTCTTTTATATCACTTATCATATATATAATTATTGTCATTCATTTATCCAAGAGCTCAATAGCCCCACTGGGATCGTTCAACAGCATAAGAAAGGGTCTGCCTTGAACTTATGCTCTTGGGAAATTAAGTTCGACGTTAGTGATGACTGTACCTACTATTCAGACTGCAGAGAGCCTTTTCGAAGGTCCAGTGAGTTCACCCTTATCGTCTTGGCGGTCTTGGTCAAGACCATCGACATTGAAGCTGATTTCTTCGTAAGATTTATATTTTTCTCTCGCCGATCTCTTCTTGACTCCTCTTCCTCTGCGTTTGTAACGGCGGCATGTTTTTCTTTACCTTTCATGACAAATTTCCCCCCTCTTCTAATACTTCTCATGCGTCTCATACCAAAGTGCTCTTTGAAAGACGATGGGGTTTCCTGAATTGCAAGTCTATTTTCTCGTTCTTGTTTTCTGAAAGGGTGAAAGGAAACTTTTGCCTTTTTTTTTTTTTTAAGTTCGTGACCTCTTAATATTACCGTCCATTTTTTCCTTGTGTGTTTTCTTCCAAAGGAAGAGTGGTTGTTATTTTCATTACCATATTTCTCGTCTTCTCCACATCGTACTTCCTGAGCCACGTCTCCTCTGACTTCAGAAACAAGGCTTTCCAATAGCCTTTGTCTCAGCTTCTTTCCCCAACCGTTTCTAACTAATTGTTTGCTTCCAAGATTTTTAAAATTTATTTATTTTTTCTCACAATCATTTTCAATTTGCAAATTAGACAGGTTACTTTTTTGTTTCTACCGATTTTTGGTACATACTTCAAGCATTTCAAGTTCCTACATAGAGCTGAGGCACAAAGATATTCCCAAGTAGCTAAAGAACCTGGATCCTGTAAAGTGTCCAAAACGCCAAGAAACTGTTAAGCAGCTGAAGTGTCTTAGGCCACACCATCGTTTCTTTTCTATTACTTTTTTCCATACCTTCGCCATCTCCCCCTCTCCCCTCAAAGCTGTCCACTTTCCCCAACGTTTTTGCTCCACGCTTACCCTTCGTCAGAAAACAAGATTGGAGGGAGCCCCTTAAGAACCTGGGAATGGGACTCGTTGGTCTCGTAAGCAACGATGTTTCTGTGATTGACATCGACAGAAACGCTGGCCCTGACTCGGATATGCAGAATGACGACTGTCCTGAAGTTGACAGTACATAACTTCCCTTGGGCCTGTCCTTACCTGGAGTGGATGCTAGCCCTCTCGATCCTCTCTTATAGTGTCATCAGTATTTTTTAGAAAATACTAGCTTAGAAACTCATCTAAGAGGAAGAGTGAGAAAGGTGGGAAAAAGGAAAAATGAGAAGACATAAAAGAGAAGGAGGAATGAATGAGAAAGAGAGAGAGAGAGAGATGAATGTAGAGATAAGATGGAAAAGAAAAGAGAGAGAGAGAGAGAAGGAAGAGTGGAAGAGATGAATGTAGAGATAAGATGTAAAAGAAAAGGGAGAGAAAGAGGGAGAGAGAGAGATAGACAAAAGAAGAGTGGAAGAGATGAATTTAGAGATAAGATGGAAAAGAAAATAGAGAGAGAGAAAGATAGAGAGGAAGAGCGGAAGAGGTGAATGTAAAGATAAGATGGAAAAGAAAGAGAGAGAGAGAGAGAGAGAGAGAGAGAGAGAGAGAGAGAGAGAAGAGAGAGAGAGAGAGAGAGAGAAGAGAAGAGTGGAAGAGATGAATTTAGAGATGAGATGGAAAAGAAAATGGAGAGAGAGAGAGGGGTGGGAGAGAGAGACGGTTGCTAACTGTGGGGTCAGAAGAGACAAATGGAGAGGGCGATGAAGTGAGACCTCCCCTGACCTTGTGTAGGACTGCCAGTCCCACTGGCCTTTCTTTTACCATTTTCCTCTCGTTCTCTGCCTCTATTTGAGGATCATTTTTATACATCAACCGATCACTTCCCCCAACAAAATTCGACCAAGTTTTTTTTCATATTCTTTTCACTTCCATATCCAATTTATTTTATGTTTTCTTAACGGTTTTGTCTCGTTTTTAATTGCGTTGTCGGTAATTTTGATGTCTGCATGATCAGAAATTCTCCTTTGATTTTTCCTTTTCATTTCCTTCCCATTCAGTGTTTTTCCTTATCAATTCCCTCTCATTCAGTGTTTTTTTTCTTCTCATTTCCCTATCATTCAGTGTTTTTCCTTTCCATTTTCTTCTCATTCAGTGTTTTTCCTTTTCATTTCCTTTTCATTCAGTGTTTTTCCTTTTCATTTCCTTCTTATTCAGTGTTTTTCCTTTTCATTTCCTTCTCATTCAGTTTTTTTTCCTTTTCATTTCCTTCTTAGTGCTTTTCCTTTCATTTCCTTCTCATTCAGTGTTTTTCCTTTTCATTTCCTTCTCCTTCAGTGTTTTTCCTTTTCATTTCCTTCTCATTCAGTGTTTTTCTTTTCATTTACCTATCACTCAGTGTTTTTCCTTTTCATTTCCCTCTCGTTCAGTATTTTTCCTTTTCATTTCCTTCTCATTGAATGTTTTTCTTTTCATTTCCTTCTTATTCAGTGTTTTTCCTTTTCATTTCCTTCTCATGCAGTGTTTTTCTTTTCATTTCCTTCTCATTGAGGGTTTTCCCATTTCATTTCCCTCTCATTCAGTGTTTTTCTTTTTCATTTCCTTCTCATTCAGTGTTTTTCCTTTTAATTTTCTTACCATTCAGTGTTTTTCCTTATAATTTTCTTCTCATTCAGTGTTTTTTCCTTTTCCATTTCCCTATCATTCAGTGTTTTTCCTTTTCATTTCCCTCATTCAGTGTGTTCCTTTTCATTTCCTCTCATTCAGTGTTTTTTTTATTTCCTTCTTATTCAGTGTTTTTCCTTTTCATTTCCTTCTCATTCAGTGTTTTTCCTTTTCATTTCCTACTCAATCAGTGTTTTTCCTTTTCATTTCCTTCTCCTTCCGTGTTTTTCCTTTCCAATTCCTTCATACTCAGTGTTTTTCCTTTTCTTTTCCTTTCATTTGGTGCTTTTCCTTTTCATTTCCTTCTCACTGAGTGTTTTTCCTAATCATTTCCATATCATTCAGTGTTTTCCCTTTTCATTACCATATCATTCAGTCTTTTCTCTTCATTTCCCTCTCAATCGTGTTTTTCCTTTTCATTATCCTCTCATTCAGTTTTTTCAGTTTCATTTCATTCTTATTCAGTGTTTTTCATTTCCATTTCCCTCTCATTCAGTGTTTTTACATTTCATTTCCTTCTCATTCAGTGTTTTTGATTTTCATTTCCCTCTCATTCAGGGGTTTTCCTTTTCATTTCCCTCTCATTCAGTGTTTTTCTTTTCATTTCCTTCTCATTCCATGTTTTTCTTTTAATTTCCCTTTCATCCAGTGTTTTTCATTTCATTTCCCTCACTTCCAGTGTTTTTCCTTTTCATTTCCCTCTCCTCCAGTGTTTTTCCTTTCCATTTCCTTCTCCTTCAGTGTTTTTCCTTTTCATTTCCGTCTCATTCAGTGTTTTTCCTTTTCATTTCCTTCGTCTTCAGTATTTTCCTTTTCATTTACCTCTCATTCAGTGTTTTTCCTTTTCAACTCCCTCTCATTTGGTGTTTTTCCTTTTCATTTCCTTCTCATTCAGTGTTTTTCCATCTCATTTCCTTTTCGTTCAGTGTTTTTCCCTCTCATTTCCTTCTCATTTAGTGTTTTTCGCTTTCATTTCCTCTCATTTGGTGTTTTTCCTTTTTATTTCCTTCTCATTCAGTCGTTTTCCTTTTCATTTCCTTCTCATTCATTGTTTTTCATTTTCATTTCCTTATCTTTAATTGTTTTTCCTTTTCATTTCCCTCTCATTCAATGTTTTTCCTATTCATTTCCATCTCATTCGGTGTTTTCTTTTTCATTTCCTTCTCATTCAGTGTTTTTCCTTTTCATTTCCTGCTCCTTTAGTGTTTTTCCTTTTCATTCAGTGTTTTTCCTTTTCATTTCCCTCTCATTTAGTGCTTTTCCTTTTCATTTCATACTTCAGTGTTTTTCCTTTTCATTTCCCTCTCATTTAGTGCTTTTCCTTTTCATTTCATACTTCAGTGTTTTTCCTTTTTATTTCCTTCTCCTTCAGCGATTTTCCTTTTCATTTCCTTTTCCTTCAGTGTTCTTCCTTTTCATTTACTTCTCTTCAGTGTTTTTCCGTTTCATTTCCTTCTCCTTCATTGTTTTCCCTGTTCTTTTCCTTCTCCTTCAGTGTTTTTCCTTTTCATTTCGCTCTCATTCAGTGTTTTTCCTTTTCATTTTCCTCTCATTCAGTATTTTTCCTTTTCATTTCCTTCTCATTCATGTTTTTCCTTTTCATTTCACTCTCAATCAGTATTTCCTGTTTCATATCCATCTTATTCAGTGTTTTCCTTTTCATTTCCCTCTCATTCCATGCTTTTCCTTTTCATTTTCTACCATTATTCAGTGTTTTTCCTTTTCATTTCCCTATCACTCAGTGTTTTTCCTTTTCATTTCTTTCTCAATCACTTTTTTCTTTTCATTTCCTTCTCATTCATTGTTTTTCCTTTTAATTTCCCCTCTCATTCTGTGTTTTTCCTTTTCATATCCCTCTCATTCATTGTTTTTCTGTTTCATTTCCCTCTCATTCAGTGTTTTCGTTGTCATTTACTTCTCATTCAGTGTTTTTCCTATCAATTTCCTTTGCCTTCAGTGTTTTTCCTCTTCATTTTCTCCTCATTTAGTGTGTTTCTTTTCATTTCTTTCTCATTCACTGTTTTTCCTTTTCATTTCCCTCTCATTCAGTGTTTCCTTTTTCATATCCCTCTTGTTCAGTGTTTTTCATTTTCATTTCCCTCCCATTCCTTATTTTCATTTTCATTTTCACGCATCCTTCAGTGTTTTTCTTTTCATTTCCCTCTTCTTCAGTGTTTTTCCTTTTTATTTCATGCTCATTCAGTGTTTTTCCTTTTCATTTCCTTCTCCTTCAGTATGTTACTTTTCATTCTCTCTCATTCTTTTTTTCTTTTCATTTCCTTCTCCTTCAGTATTTTTTCCTTTCATTTCCTTCTCATTCAGTATTTTTCCTTTCATTTCCTCTCATTTGGTGTTTTTCTGTTGCATTTCCTTCTCATTCAGTTTTTCCTTTTTATTTCTCTCTCATTCAGTGTTTTTCCTTTTCATTTCCTTCTCCTTTCTTGTTTTCCCTTATCATTTCCCTCTCATTCAGTGTTTTTCTTTTCATTTCCCTCTCATTCAGTGATTTCCCTTTCATTTCCTTCTCCTTCAGTATTTTTCCTGTTTATTTCCTTCTCCTTCAGGGTTTTTCCTTTTCTTTTCCTTATCCAGTGTTTTTCTTTTTATTGCCTTTTATCAGTCTTTTTCTTTTCATTATATTCTCATTCAGTGTTTTTCTTTTCATTTCCCCCTCATTCAGTGTTTTTCCTTTTCATTTTCATCTCATTCAGTGTTTTTTTCATTTCCTTCTCACTCAGTGTTTTTTTCATTTCCTTCTCATTAGTTTTCATTTCATTCTCCAGTGTTTTCATTTCATTTCCTTTTTCAGTTTTTTCCTTTTCCTTCTCATTCGTTTTTTTTCTTTTATTTCCCTCTCATTCAGTGTTTACTTTTTATTTTCTTTTCAGTGTTTTTCTTTTCCCCTCTCATTCATTGTTTTTCCTTTTCTTTTCATTTAGTGTTTCCTTTTTTTCATTCAGTCTTTTTTCCTTTTCATTTCCCTTCCATTCCTTGTTTTTCCTTTTCATTTTCCCCCATCATTCAGTGTTTTTCCTTTTCATTTCCTTCTACTTCAATGTTTTTCCTTTTCATTTCCCTCTCATTCAGTGTTTTTCCTTTTCATTTCCCTCTCATTCGGTGTTTTTCATTTTCATTTCCCTCTCCTTCAGTGCATTTCCTTTTCATTTCCTTATCCTTCAGTGTTATTCCTTTTTATATCCCTCTCATTCAGTGTTACTCTTTTCATTTCCCTCTCATTCATTGTTTTTCTTTTCATTTCCTTCTCATTCACTTTTTTCCTTTTCATTTCCTTCTCATTCAGTGTTTTTCCTTTTCATTTACTTCTCCTTCAGTGTTTTTCCTTTTCATTTTCCCTCCTTCAGTGTTTTTCCTTTTCATTGTTTTCATTCAGTGTTTTCATTTCATTTCCTTCTCATTCAGTGTTTTTCCTTTTTCATTTCATTTTCTTCTTTGTGTTCTCTCTTTTTTTTCATTTCCTTTTCATTCAGTTTTTTCCTTTCTCATTCAGTGTTTTTTTTTCTTTCCTTCATTTATTGTTTTCCTTTTCATTTTCCTTTTGTTTTTTTCCTTTTCATTCCCCTATCATTAAGTGTTTTTCCTTTTTATTTGCTTCTGCTTCTGTATTTTCCCTTTTCATTTTCCTATCATTCAGTGTTTTTCCTTTTCATTTCCTTCTCATTAAGTGTTTTTCCCTTTCATTTCCTTCATATTCTGTGTTTTTCCTTTTCATTTCCTCTGATTTGGTGTTTTTCCTTTTCATTTCCTTCTCCTTCAGTGTTTTCCTTTTCACTTCCTTGTCCTTCAGTGTTTTTCATTTTCATTTCCGTCCCATTCAGTATTTTTCCTTCTCGTTTCCTTCTCATTCGATGTTTTTCCTTTCCATTTGCTTTTCAGTCAGAGCTTTTCTTTTTCATTTCCTTCTCATTCAGTGTATTTCCCTTTCATTTCCTTCTCAATCAATGTTTTTCCTTTCCATTTCCTTCCCCTTCAGTGTTTTTAATTTTCATTTTCTTTTCATTCAGTGTTTTTCCTTTTCATTTTCCTATTATTGGGTGTTTTTCCTTTTCATTTCCTTTTCCTTCACTATTTTTCCTTTTCATTCCCTCTCATTCAGTGTTTTCTTTTTCATTTCCCTCTCATTCAGTATTTTTCCATTTCATTTCCCTTTCATTCAGTTTTTCCTTTTCATTTTCCCCAACATTTAGTGTTTTACCTTTTTATTTCCTTCTCATTGAGTGTTTTTCTTTTCATTTCCCTCTAATTCAGTGATTTTCCTTCTCATTTCCCTTTCTTTTTTTTCATTTTGTCTTTCCTTC
Source organism: Macrobrachium rosenbergii (assembly GCF_040412425.1). Classification (NCBI taxonomy): domain Eukaryota; kingdom Metazoa; phylum Arthropoda; class Malacostraca; order Decapoda; family Palaemonidae; genus Macrobrachium; species Macrobrachium rosenbergii. The sequence continues at coordinate 2,277,246 of NC_089753.1, read as the reverse complement.
TCATTCAGTGTTCTTCCTTTGAATGTCCTTCCCATTCGTATTTTTTCCTTTTCATTTCCCTCTCATTCAGTGTTTTTCCTTTTCATTTCCTCCTCCTTCATTGTTTCTTCTTTTCATTTCCTTCTCCTTCTGTGTTTTTCCTTTTCATCTCCTCCTCTTTCAGTGTTTTTCCTTTTCATTTCCTTCTCATTCTGTCTTTTTACTTTTCATTTCCTTCTCATCCAGTGTTTTTCCTTTTCATTTCCTTCTCCTTCGGTGCTTTTCCTTCTCATTTCCTTCTCTTTCAGTATTTTTCCTTTTCATTTCCTTCTCTTTTAGTGTTTTTCCTTTTCATTTCCTTCTCACTGAGTGTTTTTCCTTCTCGTTTCCCTCTCATTCATTGATTTTCCCTTTCAATTTCCTCTCTTTATTTGTTTTTCCTTTTGCATTTCCATCTCATTCAGTGTTTTTCCTTTTATAGTCCTTCTCTTTTTTTTTTACTTTTCATTTCCCTCTCATTCAGTATTTTTACTTTTAATTTACTTCTCCAGTTTTTTTTATTTTTCATATCCCTCTCCTTCAGTGTTTTTCCTTTTCATTTCCTTCTCATTCTGTGTATTCTTTTTCATTTCCTTCTCATTCAGTGTTTTTCCTTCCCGTTTTCCTTTTATTCGGTATTTTTCATTTTTATATCTTCCTCATTCGGTGAGTTTTCCTTTTCATTTCCCTCTCTGTTTTTCGTTTTCATTTCCTTCTCATTCAGGGTTTTACTTTTTCATTTCCTTCTCATTCAGTGTTTCTCCTTTTCATTCCCTTCTTATTCAGCCTTTTTCCTTTTAATTTCCTTATTCAGTGTTTTTCTTTTTCGTTTCCTTCTCATTCAGTATTTTTCCTTTTCATTTCCCTCATATTCAGTGTTTTTCCTTTTCATTTCCCTCTCATTCAGTGTTTTTCGTTTTCATTTCCCTCTCATTCAGTGGTTATCCTTTTTATCTCCTTCTCATTCCGTGTTTTTCTTTTTAATTTCCTTCACAGTCATTTCCTTCTCGTTCAGTGTTTATCCTTTTCACTTCCTTCTCCTCCAGTGTTTTTCCTTTTCACTTCCTTCTCCTTCAGTGTTTTCCTTTTCATTTCCTTCTCTTTCATTTTTCCCTTTTGTTTTTCCTTCTCATTCAGTGTTTTTTCCTTTTCATTTCTCTTTCAGTGTTTTTAATTTTTCATTTCCTTCTCATTCAGTGTTTCAGTGTTTTCCTTTTCATTTTTCTTTTCATATTCAGCATTTTTTTTCCTTTTATTTCTTTCTCATTCAGTGTTTTCATTCAGTGTTTTCTTTTCATTTCCTTCTCATTCAGTGTTTTTCCCCTTTTTATTTCCTTCTCATTCAGTGTTTTTTTTTTTCTTTTAATTTCCTTTTTCATTTCCTTCTCCTTCAATGTTTTTCCTTTCTTTTTCCTTTTTTTCATTTTCATTTCCTCCCATCATTTTTTCAGTTCTTTTCCTTCTCATTCATTTTTTCCTTTCATTTGCTTTTCAGTTTTTTCTTTTCATTTCCTTCTCTGTTTTCCCTTTCATTTCCTTCTCATTTTTTTTCTTTTTGTTTCCTTCTCATGCAGTGCTTTTTTTCTTTTCATTTCCCATTTCTTTCCTTCAGTGTTTTTTTTTCCTTTTCATTTCCTTTTCATTTCCTCTCATTCAGTTTTTTCCTTTTTATTTCCTTTCTCATTCAGTGTTTTCCCCAACATTCATTTCCCTTTATTATTCATTGAGTGTTTTCTTTTTCATTTCCTTCTCATTCAGTGTTTTTCCATGTCATTTCCTTCTCCTTCAGTGTTTTACCTTTTCATTTCCTTCTCCTTCAGTGTTTTTCATTTTCATTTCTTTTCATTCAGGTTTTTTCCTTGTCGTTTCCTTAACCTTTTATGTTTTCCTTTTCATTTCCTTGTCCTGTGTTTTTCATTCCATTTCCTTCTCCTTCAAGGTTTTTCTTTTCCTTTCCATCTCTTTCAGGATTTTTCCTTTTCATTTCCTTCTCATTCAGGGTTTTTCCTTTTCATTTCCTTCTCATTCAGTGTTTTCCTTTTCATTTACTTTTCTTTGAGTGTTTCTCCTTTTCATTCCCTTATTATTCAGTGTTTTTTTCTTTTCATTTCCTTCTCATTCAGTGTTTTCCTTTTCATTTCCTTCTTATTCAGTGTTTTTCCCTCTCATTCATTGTTTTTCCTTTTAATTTTCCTCTCATTAAAAATTTCTCCATTTTTTTCCTTCTGTGTTTTTTACCTTTTCATTTCATTTTCATTCTGTGTTTTTCCTTTTCACTCCCTTCTTATTCTGTCTTTTTCCCTTTCATTTCCTTTTTATTCAGTGTATTTCCTTTTCATTTCCTCTCATTTGGTGTTTTTCCTTTTTATATTCTTGTCCTTCAGTGTTTTCCTTCTTCACTGCCTTGTCCTTTTTTCCTGTTTTTCTCCTTTCAGTGTTTTCTTTTTCGTTTCCTTCTCATTCAGAGTATTTTCCTTTTCATTTCCTTCTCATTCAGAGCTTTTCCTTTTCATTTCCTTCTCATTCAGTGTTTTCCTTTTCATTTCCTTCTCCTTTAGTGTTGTCCTTTTCATTAACTATTCATTCAGTGTTTCTCCTTTTTTCCTTTCTTCTTTCCTTCAGTTCAGTTTTTCCTTTTCATTTCCTTCTCATTTAGTGTTTTTCCTTTTCATTTTTCTCCTTCAGTGTTTTTCTTTTTTTCCATTCTTTTTTTCCTTTTCATTTCCCACTCATTTCCTTGTTTTCCTTTTTTCCTTTTCATTTCCCTTCTCATTCAGTTTTCTTTTTCCCTCTTTCATTTCCTTCTCATTCTTTTTTTTTCCTTTTCATTTCCCTCTCGTTCAGTGTTTTTACTTTACATTTTCCTTTCATTCAGTGTTTTCCTTTTCATTTGCCTATTATTCAGTGTTTTTCCTTTTCATTTCATTCTCAGTCAGTGTATTTCCTTTTCATTCCCTCTCGTTCAGTGTTTTCTTTTTCATTTCCTTTTCATATTCAGTATTTTTTTCATTTCCTTCATTTTTCATTTCCCTCTCATTCAGTTTTTTTCTTTTCATTTTCCCCATCATTTGTGTTTTACCTTTTCATTTCCTTCTCATTGAGTGTTTTTCCTTTTCATGTCCTCTCATTCAGTGATTTTCCTTTTTTTCCCTCTCATTTTTTTTCCTTTTCCATTTCTTTTTCATTTCCTTCCCCTTCAGTTTTTTTAATTGAATTTTCCTTTTCATCCTTCTCATTCGTTGTTGTTTTTCCTTTTCATTTCCCTCTCCTTCAGTGTTTTTTTTCATTTCCTTTTTATTTTCATTTCCCTTTCATCCTCCTTCCTTTTCAGTGTTTTTTCTATTCATTTCCTTCTCATTCAGTGTTTTTCCTTTTCATTTCCTTCTCATTCAGTTTTTTTTTTCTTTTTATTTCCTTCTCCTTCATAGTTTTTCCTTTTCATTTCCTTCTCATTCAGTATTTTTCCTTTTCATTTCCTTCTTTTTTCCTTTTCCTTTCAGTGTTTTTTCTTCTCATTTCCTTCTCATTCAGTGTTTTTCTTTTCATTTCCTTCTCATTCATTGTTTTTCCTTTTTATTTCCTTCTTAATCTGTGTTTTTCTTTTCATTTCCTTCTCCTTCTCCAGTTTTTAGTTTTTCCTTTTCATTTCCTTCTCTTTTTTTTTTTCATTTCCTTCTCATTTTTTTTCCTTCTTCATTCATTTTTTCCCTTTCATTTCCTTTTCATATTTTTCCTTTTGCATTTCATTCATTCAGTGTTTTCCTTTTCCTATCCTTCTCTTTCAGTGTTTTTCCTTTTGATTTCCTTTTCCTTCAGTGTTTTTCTTTTCATTTCCTTTTCATTCTGTGTATTCTTTTCCATTTCCTTCTTATTCAGTGTTTTTCTTTTTCTTTTCCTTCTCCTTCAGTGTTTTTCATTTTGATTTCCTTCTCCTTCAGAGTTTTTCCTGTTCATTTCCTTCTCATTTGGTGTTTTTTTCATTTCCTTCTCTTTCAGTGCTTTTATTTTTTCATTTCCTTCTCGTTCAGTGTTTATTCTTTTTCGTTTTCTCATTCAGTTTTTTCCTTTTCTCCTTCAGTGTTTTCCTTTTCATTTCCTTCTTCCTTCAGTTTTCATTTTCTCATTCAGTTTTATCCTTTTTATTCTCCTTCAGTTTTTTCCTTTTCATTTTCTTCTCATTTGTTTTTCCTTTTCATTTCCTTCTCAATCTGTTCCTTTTTCCTTTTCATTTTTTCCTTTTCATTTCCTTCCTTTGTTTTTTCCTTTTCATTTCCTTCTCCTTCAGTGTTTTCCTTTTCATTTTTTTTCCTTCTCGTTCAGTGTTTTTCCTTTTCATTTCCTTCTCAATCAGTTTTTTTTCCTTTTCGTTTACTTCTCTTTCAGTGCTTTTCCTTTTCATTTCCTTCTCATTCAGTGTTTTTCTTTTTATTTCACTCTTATTCAGTTTCTATTTTTATTCCTTTCCATTCAGTGTTTTTTCCTTTTCATTTTCTTCTTAATCTGTGTTTTTCCTTTTCATACCCTTCTCATTAGTATTTTTCCCTTTTCATTTCTTTCTATTTTTAGTGTTTTTCCTTTTCACTTCTTTCTCATTCCATATTTTCCTTTTCATTTTCTTCTCTTTCATTGTTTTTCTTTTCATTTCCATCTTTTTCAGTTTTTATCCTTTTCATTTCCTTATCAATCTGTATTTTTCCTTTTCATTTCCTTCTCATTCAGTGTTTTTCCTTTTCATTTCCCTCTCCTTCAGTGTTTTTCATTTCATTTCCTTCTTCAGTGTTTTTCCTTTTCATTTCCTTCACAGTCACTGTTCTTCCTTTTCATTTCCTTCTCAATCCATGTTTTTCCTTTTCATTTCCTTCTTCTTCAAGTTTTTCCTTTTCATTTCCTTCTCCTTCATTTTTTCCTTTTTGATTTTCTTCTCCTTCAGTGTTTTTTTCTTTTAATTTCCTTCTCTTTCTGTGTTTTTCATTTTTATTTCCATCTCATTCAGTGTTTATCCTTTTCATTTCCTTCTCGTTCATTGTTTTTCCTTTTCATTTACTTCTCCCTCATTCTTTTTCATTTTCATTAGCTTCTCCTTTAGTGTTTTTCCTTTTCATTTCCTCATTCAGTTTTTTTCTTTTTCATTTCCTTCTCATTCAATATTTTTCCTTTTCATTTACTTCTCTTTCAGTGTTTTTTTACCTTTTCATTTCCTTCTCATTCAGTATTTTGCCTTTTCATTTCCTTCTCTTTCACTGTTTTTTTCCTTTTCATTTCCTTTCTCATTCAATGTTTTTCCTTTTCATTTCCTTCTCATTCAGTGTTTTTCCTTTTTTCATTTCCTCATTCATTTTTCCTTTTCATTTCCTTCTTAATCTGTGTTTTTCCTTTTCATTTCCTTCTTCAGTTTTTTCCTTTTCAATTCCCTCTGTGTTTTTCCTTTTCATTTCCTTTTTCAACCTTTTTCCTTTTCATATCCTTCTCATTCATTGTTTTTCCTTTTCATTTCCTTCTCTTTCAGTGTTTTTCCTTTTTATTTTTTCCTTCTTTCATTCATTGTTTTTTTTTCTTTTCATTCTCTTCTCATTCACTGTTTTTCTTTTTTCCATTTTATATCTTCCTCATTCTCATTTTCCTTTTTTTCTTTTTTCGTTTCATTTCCTTTTTCTCCTTCAGTGTTTTTTTTCCCTTTTTTCATTTTTTCCTTCTCTTTCTTCAGTGTTTTTCTTTTTCATTTCCTTCTCATTCAGTGTTTTTCCTTTTCATTTCCTTCTCTTTTATCATTCAGTTTTTTTTATTTTCATTTCCTTCTCGTTCAGTGTTTATCCTTTTCACTTCCTTCTCCTCCAGTGTTTTTCCTTTTCACTTCCTTCTCCTTCAGTGTTTTCCTTTTCATTTCCTTCTCAATCTGTTTTTTTCCTTTTCATTTCCTTCTCCTTCGGTTTTTCCCTTTTCATTTCCTTCTCTTTCAGTGTTTTTCCTTTTCATTTCCTTCTCATTCAGTTTGTTTTTTCCTTTTCATTTACTTCTCTTTCAGTGTTTTTAATTTTCATTTCCTTCTCATTCAGTGTTTTTCTTTTTATTTCCTTATTATTCAGTTTTTGTTTTTATTTCCTTTTCATCCAGTGTTTTTCCTTTTCATTTCCTTCTTAATCTGTATTTTCCTTTTCATTTCCTTCTCCAGTATTTTTCCTTTTCATTTCATTCTCCTTCAGTGTTTTTCCTTTCCATTTCTTTCTCATTCTGTATTTTTCCTTTTCATTGCCTTCTCATTCAGTGTTTTCGTCGTCATTTACTTCTCAGTCAGTGTTTTCCTATTAATTTCCTTTGCCTTCAGTGTTTTTCCTTTATATTTCCTTTTCATTCAGTGTTTTTCTTTTCATTTCCTTCTCATTCACTGCTTTTCTTTTTCATTTCCTGTCTCATTCAGTGTTTTTCTTTTTCATTTCCTTCTCCTTCAGTGTTTTTCCTATTAATTTCCCCCTCCATCATTGTTTTTTCTTTTCATTTCTTTCTCATTCAGTGTTTTCCTTTTCATTTCTTTCTCCTTCAGTTTTTCCTTTTCATTTCCTTCTCATTCAGTGTTTTTCCTTTTTATTTCCTTCTACTACACTGCTTTTTCTTTTCATTTCTTTCTCCGTCAGTGTTTTTTCCTTTCATTTCTTTCTCCGTCAGTGTTTTTTCCTTTCATTTCCTTCTCCTTCAGTGTTTTTCTTTTGATTTCCTTCTCATTTAGTGATTTTCCTTTTTTATTTCCTTCTCCTTCCGTGTTTTTCCTTTTCATTTACTTCTGATCCAGTGGTTTTCCTTTTCATTCCTTCTCATTCGGTTTTATCCTTTTCATTTCCTTCTCATTCAGTGTTTTTCCCTTTCATTTCCTTCATACTCAGTGTTTTTCCTTTTCTTTTCCTCTCATCTTTTGTTTTTCCTTTTCATTTCCTTCTCGTTGAGTGTTTTTCCTTTTCATTTCTTTCTTCAGTGTTTTTTTTCATTTCTTTTCATTTTTCCTTGTCCCTCAATTTCCTTCTCATTCAGTTGTTTTTCCTTTTCATTTTCCTCTCTCATTCAGTGTTTTCCTTTTAATTTCACTCTCATTCAGTATATATACTTCTCATTTCCTTCTCATTCAGTGGTTTTTCCTTTTCATTTCTCTCTCATTCGGTGTTTTTCCTTTTCATTTCTGTCTCATTCAGTGTTTTTTCTTTTCATTTCCTTCTCATTCAGTGTTTTTCCCTTTCTTTTCCTTTTCATTCGGTTTTTCCCTTTCATTTCCTCTCATTTATTGTTTTTACTTTTCATTTCCTTCTCATTCAGTGTTTTCCCTTTCATTACCTCCTCCTTCAGTGTTTTTACTTTTTAATTTCTTCTCCTTCGGTGTTTTTTTTCTTTTCATCTCCTCCTTCAGTTTTTTTCCTTTCATTTTCTTCTCATTCAGTGTTTTTCCTTTTCATTTCCTTCTCATTCAGTGTTTTTCCTTTCATTTCCCTTTTCTTCAGTGTTTCTCCTTTTCACTTCCTTCTCATCCAGTATTTTTCCTTTTCATTTCCTCCTCTTTCAGTGTTTTCCTTTTCATTTCCTTCTCTTTCAGTGTTTTTCTTTTCATTTCCTTTTCATACAGTGTTTTCCTATTCATTTCCTTCTCCTTCAGTGTTTTTCCTTTCATTTCCTTCTCTTTCAGTGTTTTTCCTTTTGATTTCCTTCTCCTTCAATGTTATTCCTTTTCATTTCCTTCTGCTTCAGTGTTTTTTCTTTTCATTTTCTTCTCCTTCAGTGTTTTTCCTTTTCGTTTCCTTCGCATTCAGTGTTTTTACTTGTCATATCTATCTCATTCAGTGTTTTTCCTTTTCATTTCCTTCTCATTCTGTTTTTTTTCTTTTCATTTCCTTCTTCAGTGTTTTTCCTTTTTATTTCCTTCTCATTGAGTGTTTTTCCTCTTCATGTCCTTCTCCTTCAATGTTTTTCCTTTTCATTTCCTTCTCTTTCAGTATTCTCTCTTTTCATTTTCTTCTTCTTCAGTGTTTTTTTCTTTACATTCCCTTTTCCTCCTGTGTTTTTCCTTTTGATTTCCTCCTCCTTCGGTGTTTTTCCTTTTCATTTCCTTCTCATTCTTTGTTTTTTCTTTTCATTTCCTTCTCCTTCAGTGTTTTTCCTTTTGATTTCCTTCTCATTCAGTGTTTTTCCTTTTTATTTTCTTCACCTTCATTGTTTTAGCTCATGATTTCCTCTCCATTCAGTGTTTTGCCTTTTCATTTTCTTCTCCTTCATTGTTTTTCCTTTTGATTTCCTTCTCATTCAGTGTTTTTCCTTTTCATTTCTTTTTCCTTCGGTGTTTTTCCTTTTCATTTCATCCTCATTCCGTGTTTTCACTTTTCATTCCCTTCTCCCTTCTCATTCAGTGTTTTTCTTTTTCCTTTCCTTGTCATTCAGTGTTTTTCCTTTTCATTTTCTTTGCTTTCAGTGTTTTTCCTTTTCATTTTCTTCTCTGTCAGTGTTTTTCCTTTTGATTTCCTTATCTTGCAGTGTTTTTCCTTTTCATTTCCTACTCCTTCAGTGTTTTTCCTTTTCATTTCCTTCACATTCAGTGTTTTTCCTTTTCATTTCCTTCTCCTTCAGTTTTTATTTTTCATTTCCTACTCATTCAGTGTTTTTCCTTTTCATTCCTTCTCCTTCTGTGTTTTTCTTTTTCGTTTCCTTCTCCTTTAGTGTTTTTGCTTTTGATTTCCTTCTCCTTCAATGTTTTTCCTTTTCATTTCCTTCTCTTTCAGTATTTTTCCTTTTCATTTTTTCTCCTTCAGTGTTTTTCCTTTTCATAGACTTCTTCAGTTTTTTCCATTTCATTTTCTTCTGTGTTTTTCCTTTTCATTTCCTTCTTCAGCATTTTTCTTTTCATTTCCTTCTCATTCGGTGTGTTTCCTTTTCATTTACTCCATTTCAGTGTTTTTCCTTTTCATTTCCTTCTCATTCATTGTTTTCCTTTTCATTTCCTTCTCCTTCATTGTTTTTCCTTTTGTTTCCCTTCTCCCTCAGTGTTTTTCTTTTCATTTCCTTCTCCTTCAGTTTTTTCCTTTTCATTTCCTTCTCCTTCTGTGTTTTTTCCTTTTCATTTCCTTACCTTTCAGTGTTTTTCCTTTTCATTTCCTTCTCATTCAGTGTTTTTCTTTTTCATTTCCTTCCCAAACTGTGTTTTTCCTTTTTATTTCCTTCTCCTTACTGGGTATTTTCTTGAGTTACTTCTTTTGTCGATGTTGCATTTGTTTATTGTCTCTATTGCTTTTGTATGTCTCTTTTGTATTATTTGTTTGTTAATTATATTTTTTTGTGCTTGGTTTTTTTTTTTTATATATAGTAGACTAGGACGAGAAGTATTTTTCCGAATGTGTGTGAAGGAAAGACAGTCAAGCTGACAGAGCAAACTTTTTATTTTCTATTTCTATTACAATATTCTCGCAACTAAATTGAAATATTAGATATTCGCTCCGATTCACAAAAATTTCTTTGATGTACTAAGCCACTGTACTTATGGAACCAAATGATCTTTGTTTTCGTGTTTTATTGCTCTCGTCGGTTGTTTTTGTTCCTGTGTTGTCGTCGCTGTTTCTTGTTTCATAACAAGTCCAGATCGTAGTCAATTTCGAAATTCTTGTGCTTTGTACTGAAGTGTAAAATAAATGTTTAAATTAATGTTGAAAAAATCAAATTAGGTCCTCCAACACAAAAAGTCTTGTTTTGGTATGGTGGTAATGTCAAAATTATCTAGAACAATTAAAATGAAGAATTTCGATATGAGAACTCTAGCTGCATTAATCGCCGTCAGTTGAAGTTATGCCATTCCTAGTTCGTGTTCATTTTGCTCTCTTATGACTTTTTTCGAATGCATCCTTGTGAGACCAGTTTCAGTGCAGAGAAATGCGAGTAGTGAAATGGACCTAGAATTCATTTATTTGCTTGTGACATGACTCCTCATTTTGTCATTATTTTTATGCTATATTATCAATTCTAAGTGTGCGTATGTTTCTATGCAGCTGGTAAAAAGAACATAATTTGATTTGTAACAGTTGTGTCTTTAACTATGCTTCAAGAGACATTAGATACTCACTCGTGATATTTATATGTCCAAAGATCTCTCTCTCTCTCTCTCTCTCTCTCTCTCTCTCTCTCTCTCTCTCTCTCTCTCTCTCTCTCTCTCTCTCTCTCTCCTTCTTCTTCTTCTTATTGTAGTATGATTTAAACAAATTAAGATCATGAACGGTGTCCCAACGAGACTTTTGCATGCTGACAGGTCTATATGCTGAGAATGACTCTCTAGGATTATGAAGGCAGTGGATGCGTTATATATTTGAGACTTGTAAAATGATAAGGAATCCTTTGTATTGCCTCGCCATGAAAGGCGGCCCTTGAATTCTGTAAGAGTTTCAAGGGAAATTCTTCGAATAATTTGATGCGAGAGGAAGAAAGGCACATGTCTGATAATCATGATAATCACAGAGACAGAGATAAGACAAATGACGGCTCGTTTCGTTTTAAAATGTTTATTTATGTATGTAAGTGAATCGACCGTTAAAGGATTTATATAGCATTGACCACATTCTTGTTTTTTATGTGGAGACACTCCGTCGCTGGGGAAACGGTTTTTATGTGTGTGTGTGTGTATGTATGTATATATATATATATATATATATATATATATATATATATATATATATATATATATATATATATCTATATATATTACATGTTTATATAAATAAATATATACTGTATGTGTATATATATATATATATGTGTGTGTGTGTGTGTATATGTGTGTATATACATATTTATTCTTATGCAGACAGAGAAGTTAATAAGCAAACGGATCACACAGAAAGGGTAACGAGCAAATGAATCTTTGACTAAAAAGATGTAAATGGAGAAATCAAATGTGAAGAGAATGCTACCCTGACCCTGACTCGATGGAGCGAATGCTCTGATGACTCCTTGAGTGCAGAGAGTGAAGTGGAAGAGAGCTGAATGTCGCAGGAAAGTGGAGAGACTTCAAGAGTTGACGAGATAACAAGTCAGATGCTACGGTACGGTGGTGAATGTTATTGTTTGACCGTAGTGTGTAAGCTATGTCTAGATGAGGGAAAGATTTCAGAGGAATAAGTAAGAGGAATAAGTGTTTTTCTGTATAAAGGTAAATATAACAGCATTATAGGGGCATAAATTTTCTGAATATACTAAGAAAGGCGAATGGCAGTATATTCATTGCCAAGGTTAGATATTCATGATCAGTTAGGCTTTACACAAGGGAAATGGTGTGTGGATCAAGTGTTTTTTTTTTTTATGAAACGGTTTTCAACAGAACAGTTTCGTGAGAAGTAAAGGGCCCAAGAGAGGGCTTATGATAGAATTTAAAGAGACAATATGAATATTTGAGGAGGTACAGTATAGACAAAAAAATTACTGACAGAAGTAAAAGTTTTTTTATGCAAGTGGGCACGTTTTATAATCTGCAAGTAGGAGAATGACTGGCTCGGTATAAAAACTGGACCGAGACTAAGGTGCATTATGTCTCCATGGCTGCTTAATATTTTTTTAATGGAGTGAAACGCGAAGTCAGAAAAATTAGTAAATATAGTTGCAAAACTTCGGGAATGGAGTGTAGAATGGCTGAATTTCTCAAATGAAGGAGTACTAATTTGGGACTGAAGAGTTACTACAGAGATCAGTGCAAGAGTGAGTGTTTGTAAAAGAAGACAGTTGGTAGTAAATGTGAGCAAGGTTAAGCTTATCAGAGTAAGTGAGATCAAGGAGGTGGTGTAGTGAGTGTTACTATGTACGGAGAGGGAATGAAAGCAGTGCATTCATTCAGGTATTCGGGACCACTGTAGATATATGTAGGATGGTAGGATGAGAGATGAGCTGAATCGCAGAGTAGGAAAAGCAAGAAAGGTAGCAGAATGTGTGAAAAAGGCTGGAAGGCAATTCTGAGTCCAAGGAACCTAAGGTTAGGACTCATATTGTTGAATCAACTCTCCGCTATGGCAGTAAAGTATGGATGATGACGCCAAATGAAAGAAAGTGAAAGCTGTAGAGATAAATTGTCTACTTAGTAGCTGTGGTTTAAGAATTGAAATGTTGAGAAAGCAGTTAAATGATCAGTGTAGGCGAAAGGATAGGTCATAATGTTTTAAGATGGTTCTTGTAAGTGGGCAAACAGTTCGAAAGTGTCGAAAGAATGAGAAGAAGACCTAGAAAGAAATTCATAGATAGAGGGAAAGGACAGCTGGAGCGGAGGGGCCTCAACATTCAGGAGGCAAGACAGTGTGTGCAAAATGGAGATGAATGGCGCAGTGGTTGCAGAGGTCTATGTTGGTGTATGAAGCGGCTAAAGTGGAAGTTTTCTGCACAGGTGTTCATATACTATTAAAAAGTTTAAGAGCCACTGTTGTATTAAACATTTCTTTTCTGTTCATTGCAGCCTCCGCCTCAGTGCTGGAAGGGCCTCTGTGAAATTCCACTTCTCATGTTTATCCGATTATTTCACTCTCAGAAATCTCTATATATTAAACGCCCGTAGATTTGAACTTGGATTTTTCATTGTAAATTTTATCTTGATAATTAATGTATTGACATTTTCATTTGCTGCGTTTCCTTCTTTAATTTAGTTCAATAAATGTTAATTACAGATGATGAGCATTATTCAAACTGATGCTCTCTCTCTCTCTCTCTCTCTCTCTCTCTCTCTCTCTCTCTCTCTCTCTCTCTCTCTCTCTCTGAAAATCTATTACCCGAGAGGGACTTCTAGACAAGACATCCATTTAAGTCCATACTTTTACAGTTCACATTTGAGTAATAGCTGACATTCCAGGGCTGAGAGGCCACAGACTTCCAGCCGATTCTTGCTTCTGCTCCTCTGGGGTGTTGGTAGATAAGCGGGAGATGAAGGAGAGATAAGAGAGAGCGAGAGAGAAATAAAGGAGGATTGGGTGAAAGAGGCAAGCCCAGACTACTGCTTCACTTACTGGCTTTTACTATCTCTTGAGGATGACGGAATGACGAAGTCAAAGATAATGTTATCATGGACTGAACAAACAGAAGATAATATTGTAAAAGGGTAACGAAAATGAATAAAATTTTAGTATGGAACGAAGAAATTGAAGATGATGTTGTTATGGAAGAAAGTAATTTAAGATGATGTACAAGAGAGTATAATGGAGATAAAAATTAATATCTGAAAGCAATGAGCGATCATACACTAGTAGATGCATGCGAAATGAAAGAGTAATAAGAAATATCAGATGAAATTACGGATCGAGGGAATTTTCAAAGAAAGGATAATAATTTAATGGGGTGAGATTTAGTGAATGAGAATTATTCTGATGAAGTGAATGTGTTCAGGAATTAAGGATTAGTCTTATGAGACAGAGTACAATATGATGAAAATAGATAACCTAATAGAGTACAAGAGTACTAGAGAAAAAATATGATACTCTAGTCTCTGATGGAATGGAAGATATTCTGACAGAATGGATTCCATTAAGAAATTATAAAATAAGCATTCTGGTGGAAATGGGGAGTCAATAAGAAACAGGAAACAGTGTTCCTATGACTCGAAAGAGCTTTATCAAAATTGAAAGTATACTATAGCGTAATAAAAGAACATTCGGAAAAGTAGAAATCAGTGTTATTTGGGCCAAGGAAAATAAGACACAAAAGAAAACAAGTAAAAAATGCGCCGAAGTTTCTTCAGCGATATCGAGTTTTCTGTACAGTTTATAAGCAAGGCCACCGAAAATAGATCTATCTTTCGGTGGTCTCGGTATAATGCTGTATGAGCCGCGGCCCATGAAACTTTAACTACGGCACGGTGGTGGCCTGGCCCATATCGTTGACAGAAGCACGATCATGGCTAACTTTAACCTTAATAAAATAAAAACTACTGAGGCTAGAGGACTGCAATGTGTGACGATTGGAGGCTGGATGATCAACATACCAATTTGCAGTCCTCTAGCCTCAGTAGTTTTTAAGATCTGAGGGCGGACAGGATAAAGTGCGGACGGACAGACAAAGCCGACACAACAGTAGTCTTCTTTTACAGAAAACTAAAAGGTAAGCTCTAGAAATTCGACACTATTAAAAGGGATTTTATCCTTGACAAACCACTATGTTTGCGAGCACATGCATGTGTATGTATGTGCGGTTTTGTGTTTAAGAATACTTCTGAAATTCAGGAAGAACGTTCACAAAGCTGACATTAAGTTGGTTCTCTCATGGATCCCAAGATACTAGAGACAAATGTAGAAAGAAATATATATATATATATATATATATATATATATATATATATATATGTGTGTGTGTGTGTGTGTGTGTGTGTGTTGTATATACATATATAAATACATATATATGTATGTATATGTATCCATATTTACACATATATATGCATATGCATATAATATATATATACATATATATACACATATATATTATATATCTATTATATATATATATATATATATATATAGAGAGAGAGAGAGAGAGAGAGAGAGAGAGAGAGAGAGAGAGAGAGAGAGAGAGAGAGAGAGAGAGGGGGAGAGAGAGAGAGTCCACATGACTGACAACAACAAAACATGTTTTCTTTGTCTTCAGTAAATATGTTACCTATACAATACATTTTTAAAACATTATATATAAACAAACACACACATACAATGTGTGCGTATATGCTAATACATTTTGGTTAAGGAGACTCACATGTGTCCTAAAATATACTTAGTTGCGTATTGGTTTTTTCCGTTATATGTAGTTAATTATTTAATCCCATTTCTAGTTTTCTGTAAAAGAAAAATATTATGCCGGCTTTGTCCGTCTGCACTTTTTCTGTCCGCCCTCAGACCTTAAAAACTACTGAGGCTAGGGGGCTGCAAATTGGTATGTTGATCATCCACCTTCCAATCATCAAACATACCAAATTGAAGACCTCTGGCCTCAGTAATTTTTATTTCATTTAAGGTTAAGGTTAGCCATAATCGTGCGTCTGGCAACGCTATAGGCCCACCGGGTCGTGGTTAATAGGCTGCAGCTCGTACAGCGTTATACCGAGACCACCGAAAACTCGATTGCGCCGAAGAAACTTCAGCTTCTTTTTCACTTGTTTCTTACTGGACTTTATTGTTGTTCTTATTTAGTTTATTAACAACCTTTAAACTTTTTATTTCCCATTCCAGCATATACTGTGCGTATATCTTTCCCCTACATTTTTGACAAGTGGGCAGAGAGAGCAAATTATTTGTTCATTAACTTGACCATTTCTTCATTTTCAGTTAGTTCATTTACTAGCATATAATCATAAAGCTTTTTTTATTTATCAACATGTGAAAAATGTTACAGTTGATTGCTATCCAGTAATTGGCCACCATTCTTTTTTTACCTTTGCAAAATATCTTGCCACCCTAAGGACAGTTTCCTTAGCCTGGGGATGAATAAGGCTGCACTGATTTGTTTATATGGTGCCTGGAGGAGGTCACGTGATTGAACGAGTTGTTTGGCGGTCCTTGCCCTCGGGTCACTTACTCACTTTGACAACGGATGAAACAGAAGTAGCAGAAAGGCTCAAAATTTCTGCCACGTCTACAAGGAAATATTACCTTCAACACCAGTAAAGAGTCGAAATACTTAATATTAGCAGCAGGGGCTTTTGAGCTAAAGTACATACATCGGCATTTAATATTCTTGCATTTTGAGACCAAAGTGAAATCTTATAGCGTGCTCTATAATGTGAGAATTTTTTTTAGAGATCTCGCAGCAAACTTGAGAAAACCGCCATCAAGGTCTCTAGACCCTGACCACCACGAAAGCTTGGTAGAGATAAAACTAACAGTTTGCTGTTGTTGGTGATGATTAAGCGGCCTTATGCCAGCATGGGCTCGTGTTTGTGTGGATGGAAATGTATGCCAGTGACCTTGACGCCTGAATAGAGACTGGCCAAGGGATTCAAGGAGGAAGCGCTTTTTGGGGTCAGAGCTTAATTTCTAAAACATATGCGGTCCGGCCGTCGGCTGTCATTTTTCTTCATGTCATTGTGCACTATGCAACACTGACGCATTGGCGTCGCCATTTGTAGCAATTAGATTGCACACATCGTAACTCGCAGTAGTGTGCCATGGTGACATGGCATGCGATCAGTGCGCCGTGTGGGTTGCGATATGGCAACGCTGCCTCATGCACGTCGCCGAGCTATAAAAGGCAGCAGCCAACACGAGAGGTCAGTAGCCTTTCACAAGTGACCTCACGGTGACCTCTGCTGCTTTCCTCGCCGTGCCCTTTGTTGGATTTGATCAACTGCGTCAGGATGCCACATACCCCTGCGGGCAAGAGCCTCCAAGGCAAGCCGATAATGAAGATGGTGAAGATTGTGCCCTACAAGGACACCCCTCATCATGATGAGATGTCTCCTTCCTCTTCTGCAGCAGCTGTCAAGTGCCAGGGCTCGTTGTCCTCTGTTTCTGCTTCTTTTGACAGTGATCCCAGTCAGCAGGCCCTTCATCAAGCCGCCGAAGAAAGCTGCTCGTCTGCGTGAACGTCAGTGGTCCCAGCTGATCATGATGTGGAACTGAACCCCGTGCTGACCATGGAACTTGGGCAGGAGGCCAAGGTCATGTCCGGGGATGAACGGCACTACTTGAAGGCGACAACGAGGACATGCTACGACGGATGCAGAAAAGGGCGATGAGGGGTCAGGATTGCAGAAATGGAAGAAAAAGCGTCCATGTGTCCTCCTGACAAACGATCAAGAAAAGATGTTAAGGGAATAGTAGCAGGAGCACCCCTTTTTGTAAGACAGAGGGGCTCACTGACTTCAAGGAAGTGGCCAAGAAGACGCAGCTCCTTACTGAGAAGGCCGAGTCCCTCGACCCGTCTTTGACAGGACCCCAGCTAAGTATCTGGTTGAAGTCGATTCTCACCAGGTATGGGCGGCTGACGAAAGGAAAAAGCAGCCAGGCAGCAGTGAGGGACCTGACGGAAAGGATTCTCTCAGAATTTAAATTCTTCGGGAAGCATATTGTCCATCAGAGGAAGCCCAAGATCCTTGGATTGAAAAAGGTATGTAAGAAAATTGTCCTGCCCTGTAGTGGTTTCATGTTACAATTTGTTTTCCATTAGTAGTTAATTTCATAATATACATTTTCATGGTTCACTAATGATCCACACATCAACCAAATATATATATATATATATATATATATATATATATATATATATATATATATATATATATATATATATATATATATATATATATATATATATATATATATATATATATATATATATATATATATATATATATATATATATATATATATATATATATATATATATATATGAAATATGTTTTGTTATAGATTTACTGTGTATATTCAGTCATAGTGTGATGAAGCAAAGGGAACTACAGAGTGGTACTTGGACAGTGACACAGATGCAAAATCACTGCAGTCAGCAGATGTTTCAATTGTCTCAGCTGTTTTGGCTCAAAAGAACACACAATGTTGAAGCTGGTATGTGAGGCAGGCGACCGAGTTGGTATGCAAGTACGTAAGTTCGTGCGTTAGAAAAATGGAGATTGTGTGTCTAATTGTGCCAAAAGTTAGGTCTGATTGATTATTATCTAGCCAAGAGCGATATCATCCAGACGTGGCTTTGTGTGCTCCGATCTCTTAGAAACCGGCAGTTAAGGTAAATCCAGACTTCTCTTTTTCTGTGTGGACTCTGAACTAGTGAATTTACCATATCCAAGACACTTATGAATTTGTGGGGAGAATTGGACATAGGCATTTATGTCACTTTAATATTATATTTTATTGTGTTCTGATTTGACATTGATTAACCATGCATTTTAGATTTTCATTATTATGTCATATGCTTGTGTACTGTATTTGTGGGAGATTACGGTTTGTTTAATTCTCAACAGATGTCTGTGGTGATGTCTGTGGGGATACTGTGGATGCTGTGGTGATAGAGAAAGAACACTGCAATCTTTGCAGTTAGTGGTTGTTTCAATGTGGTTGACTTTAAGACTAGACGTATAATGTCTAAGGATGGAGTGTGTGGGAGTTTTGAGTGAAAAGGCGTTCAGCCAGAGTAAGGTTAAATCTTGAATTAGACTATTTTGACTTGGTAATTCATTTATTATGCATTTTAATTTTCTTTTTGTTAATTCATTACTTGTTGGGTTTTGTTTGATAATAAATCTATTTATGTAGGAAAGATTGTGTTTCCTTAGAATATCCATTTTGAGAGATATGTGTGTTGAGTACCAGAGAGAGAGAGATGTGCGGGTTGAGTCCGAGAGAGAGAGGGTTGCTAGTTACCACGTTTTCTGAAGATAGGCCGCAAAACACGTTACGTAGCATTTCTAAAGAAATGTTTAATCTGTAGGTGTAACATATATATATATATATATATATATATATATATATATATATATATATATATATATATATATATATATATATATATATATATATATATATATATATATATATATATATATATATATATATATATATATATATATATATATATATATATATATATATATATATATGAAAATAAATATATATATATTGCTTCCAAAATAAATAATCCAATTTCCTTTTCTCTCCCTACAGTCCACTGCTGCTGCTGCTGCTGCTGGCCCTCCTGTGGAACCTGGCGAAGTAGCTGTGTCTGCTGGTGGGGATGAAGACGAGGTGACGGTCATCCCAGCCATCGAGGAAGAAGTTTGAGGACGAATGTCAGCAAGGCGAAGGCTTCGTCCTTGAAAAGGTAAATACTTGATTATTTTCCATTTAACTTAAAATAAAACATCAAAATTACAAACATGCTGATTAATATTTATTAATTTTTTTTTTACATTAAAATGTATAGATTTTTTATGTATGTGATTTGTTTCTGGTTTTCACTTTCTGAAATTAAATATAAAAAATCAGCATCCTATAATGACTAATGAAATATCCCATTTTCTTTTCTCATTTTCTTTATGTGATTGAAAACGCAGAGGCAGCCAAGAAAAACGATTTTGGAGAAGATCGAATCAAACCCAAAGGAGGTTGCCAAGGATTGCGCTGAGAGTGACCCTTTCTTCTATCCATACCTGCAGACGGAGATGGGCTTCTGGTGCAGAAACTAGCAGGGCCTCGAAAGAACGGAGACCGAAAGCCAGTTTTGATTTGTTACCGAGCACCAGACATTCGTGTTTGGAAATGGGGCAATTTTCGTCCACCAGAACTTTTATTTCTCACCTTCTGCACCATCTTTCGCACAACCTGAGTAGTCCACCGGATGACAGGGTACCAACTGGCTATGTATGCCCAGGGTCAGCGCATGTCTACTTGGCCAAGCCTTCCCCTGCCGGTGGGTCGAATACACCGGTACATACTGCTGTGTCACCGTCGTCTGCGGTTGCTGTGGATCTCCATAATGTGAGCCTCCCCAGTGCTAGTTTCTTAGACTAATGCCAACTACCTCAAGTCAGTGGCGTAGCTGGCATTCCATCAATAGGGGGCATAGGTGGGGCAAGGATATCTTTTTTGGGGAGCCAAAGAAAATTACACAAAACTAATGTACCAATTCTTTAATTAGTAAAATATACTATTCTCGAATTTATATATCCATGTGAATGAAGGAAAATAATAGTATTAGTAATTAGTAAACCTGTATTTGATATTACAGCGCTCAATTTTCAATTAATTTTCAACTCTTACTATATGCAAATATATCAAGTACTGTAATGTAAATTTCCTCACCGCTTTATATCCAACACTAGCCTAAATTCTATTATCCAGTGTTCATTTTCACCTATAGTATGATATCCTTGTCATGTAAATATATCAAAATAGTGCCTATCATCAGTAACACAAAAGACTTCTGACCCTCCAAATTTCAACCTGTCCCGTTCCTTTTCCTTCGTCTCCTCCCCTTGGAAATTAACTCTAAGTAGGGTAGCAAATTGCATTGCACTTCTTTCTATACAGTAGTTTCAGTCACTTCATACATAAGCTGATAACACTAAGTTGGATCAAAATATCATGAACAAACATGTCACTTGTGTTAAAAACCTATAACTATACTTCTGCTTTTGACCACCACAGGGTTAAAGTTTAACTATAAAGGGAATTTCAACTGGGGGGTCCAGTGGGGGAGGCCAAGCATCTGACTGGGGGGACGGGCCCCCTGGCCCCCCCATAGCGACACCAGTGCTTCAAGTGCCACTTCGACTGTTGTGCCAGAAAAGACGGTGCCTCCTAGTTCACAAATGTAGCGTATTTGTGTTTCGTGATTTTTGGTTTTTGTTAGTTGTTCTTCTGGTGACTTTTTTATAATAATGGAGATATATATTTCTGAGAGTCGCATTTAGGTATTAATCTGGTGCTATTTTTTCTTTTTGAGTATTATTTATGTATATTTGTATATGTATAATTGTATATGTATATTTTTAGTACAATAAATTGTGTACTCTTTATATTGTGTACTTATTCATTTTTCGTAATAGCACTCATAACTTAAATGTTATTTTCTACAACAATACTTGAGTTTACCAACATGCAAAGGTTATGAAACTTTTTTTTACTTTTATTTAAAAATAATAAAAATCCAATATTTGCATTATTTCTTTCAACAATTAAAATGCTGAACCCAAGAGTTCTTTTGTAACAGTTTTCTCCAATTTTTCCCTTACAAAATTCCTGCAAACCATCTCAAATATTTTAAAGGTTATTAAACTGGATATATATATATATATATATATATATATATATATATATATATATATATATATATATATATATATATATATATATATATTTTCAGAACTTCAGATAAAGGAAACATGACACTGAAAATTAGTAAAAATTAAAATATACATGGTAATCAATAATATTATTTTATTTTAAATTTTATTGAGAACATTTACATAGTTTTAGACAGTTTTCTTTTATACAAATATATCTTTATATTATTTAAATATACTTTTTTATGTTAGTTATCAGAATGTGGTTAATAAATCATCATTTACACCTACGTGCATAAAAAGTACTAGCAAGACAAAATACTCTATAACTAGCCGATAATGCAATAAAATAAAAATGATTACAATGTGCGTATAATGTAACATTTTAATAATCAATAAGGATTTTATTCATTGCACAAATATTACTCCCATTGCAGCCTTTCAGCTTGTGACAGGCTGTTTGCCTAGGGTGGCAGGCAGAGAAGATGAAAAGGCATTTTCTGCTTTTTCCTCGTATCATAGATTCTTGCTAAAGAACAGAGCCTGCAGGGGAGTTAACATAGTCGCGCAGGCGGTCACGTTGAGCCTTTCGGGTCATGGTTGAAGTGTGCCACTGTTGGGTATTCAGGCTTGGTAAAGTTGGGTCAGACTTCCAGCTGCCAGATAGGACCTGATGTGTCACTGAGTCCTCTTCGTCTCCCTCACTCCTGGCATGGTGAGACCTCGTCAAAATTAAGTTGCGCAACACACAAGCTGGCCAACACCACGGACTCGATACGATCATGATGAAGATTTATGGGCGTGTGAAACACTCTGAGCCAGTGGGAGACAAATGGAAAATATTTATTTAATTATTAGATGATATACAAAAGGTTTTTCATATTTCACATTACGTACGCATTTCAACAAGCAGAGTTAAAATTTCACATTGTTATAATACCAGATAAAGAGAGTAATAATTGTGAACAATATTTACCTGCTTGCTAGGCTCCCAAAGGCGTTCTCCACTGTACATCTTGCTCTGCTCAGTCGATAGTTGTAGATGCGTTCAGGTTTTGTCAGGCATCATGCAGGGTATGATTTCATTATATACTTCATGAGAGCGACGGCGTCACCTTCAATGAAGAAATAGTCGACTGGTGGTTATCTTCAGTTTCGTTTGCCAATTTTTCAGAGGCGCGCAGGTTGGCTTCATGTTTATCCAGCATTTTGCCTAGCTGTGTCTTGGCAAAGACACCACCATCAGACTCGGACCCTAGGGCACCTACATCCACTTACCGGAACTTGTACTTAGCGTCAACAACTCCTAGTAGAATGACAGAGTAGAACTTCTCATAATTATAATAATGAGTTCCTCCAGAAGCTGGGTTCTGGATGCGAATGTGTTTCCCGTCTATTGTTCCAAGGGTGTGTGGGAAATTCCATCATTCCTCAAACCCAAGGGCTAC
>NC_089753.1:2165019-2247519 GCF_040412425.1 Macrobrachium rosenbergii | reverse complement strand
GTTTGTCATAATCAAAATCTAAAAAAAAGTGTTGAATATTAACCTGTAAATGTTTGGCTAGGTCTAATGATCCTTGCCTGATCTGTGAAAGACGGGGAATCCTATAATATGCAGCATGATTTGTGGGGTGTTAGATTTTCGTAATCAGTAATGTAGTCTTTTACAGCCATTGTGCAAATATACAGTAATTAATCATTTCAGTGTTGAATGGCCTCCTCGAATTGTCCATTTGACCTAATTCTGAAGCCGTATGGCTGAGGACTGAATTATTCACTCCTTGAGAGAAAAACGTGTACACTCTCCATAATGAGGTAAAACAGAAAAACAAAAATAACGTATTTCCATATATTATTAACATCCATAATGATTATGATGGTAGATAATATTGATACTGAGCAAGAGGTTGAAAATTAACATTAAGAAATTTCGTATAGTAGAAAACATTGACTAATAAAATTTCAATAAATGCTTTTGAATATAATTAAAGAACAACAACATATAAAGATAAGTCGATATAGTCTTTTGAACAAAATTAAAGAAAAACAAGAGTAAATTATGTTTATCCTATATACAGTATTCAGTAAAAGTGGTTTCTTTAGCCAGTTTCAGTTCATGAATGCTATTCACATCCTGATGTTTAGTGTAGCCCCAAAAAGCACCGATAACTCCGTTCACACATGACGTTACCAGTTACCATTCATTCTAGGCCTATGTGACTCCCATTAAGCCATTCATTTGCAAGAGCTATATTCCCAATTTCCTTATATGATATATCTGAATTCTTCTTCATATCTGTAAAAATATTCTCCTTCGTTTCTACTTCTTCTATGACATTAAAATGAAAATTGGCATACGTAGGATTTAGAAGTTATCGTGCAACCAAACTGGTCTACTGTATTCCATCGTCGGCGTTACAGGCGTGCCAACCGAACCGCCTACGTCTATGTATTTTACCGCCATTCAGACAAGCGAACTCTAATTAGTTGAGGTAAGGAAGTTATAAATTATATAATATTTTTTTATGATTACATCCTATTTGCTACATTAAAATAACACTTTTTACAGAAAGATCTTTAAACATGATAATCTGATGACATCAGATATGTCAAACTCTACTCACTTGCGTTTTATTTGCGAAGAATAACATTCTTTTAGCAGAAAGACCGTTATATAGATAATTCTCTGATAACCAGGTTTCTAGGCCTATTCGTATCTAAACATAATGAAATATTTCATAATGATTCGGACAAATACTTAAAAACCTGCGTAAAACAGGGAATTTTCATGCAGTTTTGTTTTCATAAATATTTTATCTCAAACTAATTCATATATGGAATATAAAAAAGAAATAAGATCTGAACGATATATTTCGCAAAATGATGCAGAATACTGTAATATAATTGTACCTGATAGTTAGTCAGCAGGGGCAAATCGATGGCATGTCTAAATAAATAAAGATATATATATATATATATATATATATATATATATATATATATATATATATATAATATATATGATATATATATAAATATGAATATATATAATTGAATTCTGCGACCTTTTCCCTTTCAGGGAGTGCCTTCGGAACGTGTTAACCTTATGGTTTTCTGAAAGTCTTATATGATGGTACTTTCCGATGTCTTTCTCCACCATAACTTGGATTGGCCATATTTTTATGATTTTCCCTGGTTTTCTGGATTTGTAGCACACTTTAACAGGTCAGCCACAGAATTTTACTTACTCGGCCTTGAAAATGTGACTTTCCGGTCCAGGGAATCATAAAAAAAAAAAAATGGGATGTTCATACCAAGATCTAGAGTAAATGGTGCACAACCGAGGAATGTTATGCGGCCCCCAGTGAAGCACATGGCG
Source organism: Macrobrachium rosenbergii (assembly GCF_040412425.1). NCBI lineage: Eukaryota > Metazoa > Arthropoda > Malacostraca > Decapoda > Palaemonidae > Macrobrachium > Macrobrachium rosenbergii. The sequence goes on along the minus strand of NC_089753.1, from coordinate 2,245,644 downwards.
GCCCTAACTAAAGTTATCATTTAAAAACAATATAAAAAAATCTGTACAGTAAAAAAAATAATAAATATAAACATATTACTGGAGGTCTTATGATATAATTACAAATAGTAAAATGTACATATAACAACCATGGCACACACATACATATGTATGTATGTATGTATATGTGTCTGTGCATATATAAACATATATAAAATGAAGATGAACATAGAAAATTTCAAGAAATATGGACAGATAAATATTTCTTTGTGGAAAACAGTGAATAAAAAATCATTTGCTTGATATGCCAGAATAGTGTGGCCGTTTGTACTGGAATACAATTTGCAAAGGCATTATCTGACAAAGCACAAAGGGTCTTATGAAAAATTTGTTGGTGAACTAAGAAAGGCAGAAAATTAAATCACTAATGCAAGTTTTCATGTGCAGAAAAATATGTTTATTCAGAAAAATAAAGAGGCACAGGACCCTAACTCAGTGAGTTATGAAATTGCAAACCTGATTGCTAAACATTCCAAGGCATTTTCAGAGGGGGGCTTTCATTAAAAGTGTATTCTGCTTGCTGCTCAAAACTTTCTCCAGATGTTTTGAAAAAGTTTGAGAATATCAGTTTTGAATCGTATCATCTTGCAACGTCTTGATTGTTGATTTGTCCTGTGATATAGTAGACCAGTTGAAGGAGAAAAGTAAACAATGGTTGTGTACTTCTCCTAGCCACTGATGAATCTACTGATGTTACATCTACGGCTCAGCTACTTGTATTTGTACGTTTTGTGTGACAGAGGACTTTTCCCATTCATGAGGAAGGGACAGGGCTCAGTTCATTGAAGGGGCAGACAACTGGTAGTGATTTACTTAATGGACTTTTTAAACAAATTTAACATTAATTGAGTTGGCTTTGGACAAGTTAGTAGGAATATCAACTGATGGGGCTCCTGCAATGATAGAAAAGCAGAATGGATTGGTGCAGCTATTGATTAAACACCTTGGAGAGCGAAAAATATGAACTGAAACAATTTCATTGCATAATACATCAACAAAATTTGTGTTAAAAGAACTGGACTTTAATCATGTAATGAAAGTTGTTTGTTTCTACAGTCAATTTTATCAAGTCACGCTCAGCTTTGCATCACCAGGCAATTCAAGTCAAAATCTTGATGAAATTGAAGCAGAATATACATTTAGTCCTTTTTCAAATAAAGTAGAGGTGGTTAAGTGGGAAATACGCTGTAAAAGATTTATCAGTCTTTGGATTTAAATTGAGATCCCTTTAATGAAAAGAATAAGATGGTACAGAACTTACAAATGCTAACTGGCTTTGTGATTTGTCATTTCTTGTAGATCTCAAAGTCATTTAAATAACAGTTGAATCATAAACTTCAGACAATAACAACTTATTTCTCAGCTTGCCAATTATGTGACAGCTTTCGAGACAAAAAGAAAATTGTTTCCAGTTTTAGATAGTTAAAGGAAACAAAGCAATTCCCAAATTACAAACTTATGTGTGAGAAACACAAAGTATGCAATAGACATGAATATTATGCAGCAAAATTAGAAAACTTTTGGAATGGCCTTTGAGAGCCGATTTGAGGACCTAAAAAAAAAGTCAATGAACAGAAGTTGTTCAGCAACCCCGTTTCTGTATCTCCTGATGAAGTAGAATTCCCCTTGGATTACAAATCGCACTTATTGATCTTCAGAATAATGACAGCCTTCATTAACAAGTATAATGAAGGGGAAAAAATAAATAAATAAAATAATTGATATAGGCAAAGATCAGTTTCCTTATTTGAGAAACAAAGCTGCTATTTATGCAAGCTTATTTGGCTCTACCTACATGTGAACAAACATTTAGTCTGCTTAACCCCAAGTCAAATATTCGTAGCAGGCTAAGTGATCAAAATCTGCACTCTGTTTTAAGACTGGCAACCACAAATTTCCATCCTAACATAAAAAAACTTGTACATGAATCTCAGTGTCAAAAATCTTTTAAAACAAAACAGGTTTAGAGCAACTGTGTTTTTTTATCTTTAAACATTCTACAAACTATTTATCATTTCATGAAAATCTAGTCTAGTGGCCAACGACTAGATATATGTTTGATGATGAAAGGAAGAGTAGCTCAAAAGGTTGTGCACCCCCTCTTCTGGAAAGAGGTCTCGTACTCCCATGTGCTGACGTCACGGTTCCCGGTCCCTAGCGCTCTCTCTCACGATTCACGCGAATGTCAACTGGTGGACGCCAGAGATCTTGATTGACGTGGAACAAATATTTTCCTGTGTTGATAGTGACATAATGCCGGATAACTGTGCTGTTTACGGCTGCAATAACCATGAGCAACACAAGAGAAAGGGGATTAGCTTTTTCAGTTTCCAGAACGATAAGAAACAAAATCCTAAAATGGATAATTGCATGCAAGCGGACTGACCCATTAACACCAAATATCCCCTCATTTGCTCATCACATTTTAAAGATGATGATTTCAAAGACGAATTGAAATCCCAGCCTTCTTAATGTTCCGAAAAAACAGTTGAAGAATGATGGTGTGCCTTCAGTTTGTCTGCATAAAGGTACTGCATGATAGCTACCATGCATTGCATTGCCAGTGACAGTATGTTGAGAAGACAGAGTGGAGCCCAATTTTGGTAGCCATTTTCCTGATACTTTGCACCAGTGTCAGGCATCGTTTTAGGTTTACCAGGAAACATTTTATTCAAAACAAGAATTATCTATATATTTCGAAACGTTTACCTGCAATTGCAGAAAAGTAAAGTCCCCTTTACAATTGTCTGAAATAAATATTCAGTTAGGCCCCTACACTCTAGGAAGCAACCGGTAGATGATTTCATAATCTATTAAACATGCGTTGGGAAAATATTATAATTCTCTGTTTAACACTTGGACACTTTTTTCTTTAGTGAAACAGGTAATGTCTGTGCATATTGTCTGAAATAAATATCCAGTTAGGCCTACGTCTGAAAGCAACCTGAGTAATATATAAACAACACCCCACACATGCATAGGTAAATGAACTGGTTTTCTAGATAGGACATTTAATAATACAAGGGATTACTGATATTTCAGGCAAGATTGCAAAGTTCTGGAAGAGAAGATAGGGCAACTGAAGCGTAGCAGAAAGAGGGAAATGATTTACTGCTTTGTGATGGAAATGAAACCTTAGCAGGTGGAGATAGCTGTTGATTATAGTTTCAGGAGATAATGATAACTACGAAAATGGAGAACTTTCACAACAGGAACTGAAACAACGGATACAAACTTTAGAAAGAGAATAAGCCTTGAGGAGAACAATGAATTCTGATATGATTAGGGAGCTAGAGCGTATCTTAATGCCTATGTTTAGTAAAACACAAATTCAAGCTTTGATTAGCCATTTTTAGAGTCTTTTCGGACAGATGATGACATATCCAAACACATTATGTGTTTAAAGCAGTTCATGGTGAAACACTGAGACTCAGGAAGGAAAAGGGTGTATCAGTAGGCTGGCATCTGAGCTTCAGTTGGTTTCAGTAAAGATTTACAAGTGAAATTGTAATTTATTTTGCAAGAATAATGGCCGACTTTTTCAGAATGAGGTATTTAAATAGAAATATTAAGTGTGCCATTCCAGATAGTATATCTAGAACTAGGGTAAAGAGAATGAAAAAAATCATGTAAAAAAATTTTTCAAGGTAATACAAACGCATGAACATGTAATTTGGTATGTCATACTATTTTGGAGGTTTATAATTATATCACATGATGCACCAATTTGTTTAGTTATGTTTATAAAACAAATATTAAAGGGAAAAAAAATCTTTTCAACTGATATCCTTTTTGTTAAAAATTCCAGTATTTTGATCAAAATCACATAAAAACTTTATGCGCCATTGGTTATGTCAGCGGGAGGAGGACTGACCGGGAGAGATGACGTCATGCCTCTCTCCAGACCTGTTTCTCTAGATCTTGGTTCATACAGCTTAGGGCTCTACTTCATGAGGGAATGTTACACCCGGGTAAACATGGGGGTTAACTAAAGTAATTGTATTTACAATAAATTTGATAAAAAATGGAAAAGTAAATAATATGGGAGGCTTGCAAATCCTGGAGGTCTTCCTACTGGAGACTTGAATGGTCGCAAGGCACAGCCCAAGAAGAGTCAATGGCAAATGGGTCCCTCTGCAAGAGAGATTTAAGAATTACACGCCAGTAAGGGAAAATAGAAAACATACAGATGAATCGAGACTGCACTGGGTAAAATGGCACAATGGATACAGAGATATACTGGCACTCAATAGACACTTCTAAGGGCAAAATGTTGTGACTGAAAAGCCTTCACTTGTACTTTACCGTGGGGGAGCGGGTCTCTGGCGAGGAATGACGATGGGCAATTGCACCCATGGCACTCTACATTAGTTCACTTGGGAAGTCCGTTCACGTGGTGGTGAAGGAACTGGATTTTGAGTCAGGAGGTTCAGGTGGTGACAGGGAGGTGGGGGTGACCCTCTCAGCATCTTCCGTAGCGATCTCCCATGTGCCTGGCTCCTGGTCAATTCTTCCTGTCCTGGCTCCTTTTTATCTCCTCTCATCTTCTCCTGGGTAATTCCTGATTCTCCCTTTGGTGACCCATCTCCCTCTCCACCTGTGTCATCTTCCAGGTGTCTTGACCATCTGCTTGCATCTCCCAGGTGTCCTGTGGAAAGACAATTCAGTGCAATCACTCTACCTCATAGAATGGTTGTTTTAAGCAGCTTAGTTCATTTAAATTTATTTGGTAGAGCCCTCGGCACTCAACCTTAAATGCTCGTTTTGACCGATTGAAAATAAATGTCTGTCCCACGAACCGAAGGGATAGATCAGAATGCTGACAAGTTTTATGTGTAATAAGTATCTGTGTCAAGGGTCGGCTATGCAAAATGACAAACCCACTCTTAACATTCTAAAGGTTGGCTGTTAGCTGATTTCTTGCAAATTGTAATCTCCCCACGGAAGATGACATTAACCTTCATTCAGAGGACGTGGAATGTTGATAATCAAGAAGTCGTAAAGATGCTTTACGTCACGTTGCTAGGATACTCCTTTCAACACAAACTGATATTACCGTACTTTAATGCCACAGCATATTAATCTCATTTGATTCTAAGAGCATGAATTATTTAAGATTGCGAGGTCAAGGTAATTCGAGGCGGTGTCAAAATATCAATAATTAAACGTACATATACATGTATCCTTAATTCTAAATAAACAGAGGCATGTGGTTAGTGGACGCCTTGGAGAGGCGTGTAAATGATAACACAGCGTTTGTTTTTTAAATGACATCCCCTTCACAAGATATTATAATGACAATACACACCCGCATTTGTAATCAAAGGGCTGTAACTGTCTACAAGCTCAATGCTTAGCTAACAGTTCAAAAGGATCATCAACTTGACAGTTGACAGTTTACACTGGGGATTTGACAGCTGTATGGAGTGAGCGAGGCAAAGAGAGTATTTGCTAGTTTTAAATTCACTAAATTTAAACAAAGCCAATTTTTAGGACGTTGACTTCCCGTTACCCATGGGCTTGAAGTTATAAATGGTTACTCGCTTAATGAATGAATGGACAACAAACGAATGAAAAGCTGAATGGGGACAAGAATAGATTCCTACAAAACTTGAAAACATATAAACAGAATGACATCTTGAGGGGGATTTGTGACCCGTTTACTGAAGGGGTTCGTCCTTGGATTACGAAATTGGCGTTAAAAATCACAAGGGCAGGAGTCTATGACTCGTGATTCATTAACAAATAGAGGAAGAAAAAAAATAAATAAATAAAAGAGTAAATGATATAGGCAGAAGAGTCCACGATGGGACTTGTGAGGTATTTGTTTGTCCCAGTGTGGCTTAAAAAAATTATTGTCTTTAACCTAATGGGCGATTGAGAGGAAAAATTTTGCTCAGCCCCAGTACTGGAAAGGAACCAAAATGGGCAATAAATAAAGGTTTAGGAAGAGCTGGCACTCATGTCCTGTGCCAAAGTATTTTTAGAGCTGGTTGCATGAACCCTTTGTTACTCTTACTGTTTTACAACAAAATGATTTATGCATTTAGAGGGGGAATGGTAAATAACCTTTTAATTTTTGCCTAGAGTGGTGATAATTAAAGAAAAGCTTGAACTTAGAAAGATCAACAGAGAGGATAAGAGATAGGATTTCCAGAGGAAAGGAAGAGGATAGTGGAGGGCCTTGACATCCTCTTCTGGATTAGAGGTGCCAAACCTTCGATAGATGAAGGGGGCAGGGCACAGGTGCTAGGAGAGCTCTTTCAGAGCTCCAACTTGAAAATAGTTGTCCTCGGCCTAAATCGGAGGGCCCAAGACCAGAGGGCGGAATGGAGTGCCAAATGTGTCAGCTGCTGCAACAGCTGATACAGGGATCTTCTTCGCTAGTTCTACCATGATCCGTCGCAGCTCTTGGAGTTCATCAGCCATGTGAGAGATGGCAGAATCCTGACTTGCGACTGTGTCTGCTGATGGACTGAGGCAGAGAGGAGGCGGTCAGGGGTGGGGGCATGTAGAGGCACTAATCGCAGGTATGAATGAAAACCAGCTCAGGCACGGGGGAAGCCACACCTTTAACGAACTTCCGCTGTGGTCAGGAGGAACCATCTTTCTGACCGACGCTGGTAGCTGGGTCAGGCCGGGAGAAGAGAAGGGGTCCTGGAGTTGGATCCCTTGAATGGAGATCGGGGTGTGCTCTGGTGCTGGGACTCATAAAGAGAAAAGTCAGGCATTATCAGTGGTTCGGGCTCATCAGTCAGGATGGAATGTTAGCTTGGCATGGGGGGCCTAACAAAGGGCACTTGTAGGATTTGAATGGGAAGCATCTCCTGGAGGGAGATCTGATTGGGGGCCTGGCACTGGCACTGGAGGCAGGGCCGGGCACTGGAATGGGATCGGGAATCGAGTCGAGGGGACCATTGGGTATCATACTCAGGTGGCACTTAAGAACTTCACGTCCTTAAAGGTACCCTGGGGGCGCCGCTATTGACTGGAGAAGGCGGTGGAGGATTACCAAGGTCTGAGGAATGAGTTGGGGAATGTGGATCCCTGGATTGTCGTGACTTAGGTGGGGACTGAAATCCTGCCCAGGAGGGACGTCATAGCTCCGGGAAGATAGCTAAAACACTTCAAGATTGCAAATTTTAGATTGATGAGGTCTTGTGACTCAATTGAACCGTGGGGAAGTCTCGTTTTAAACTGATTTACTCCTTTATTGTGACGAGTTTTCATCCGTTGATTATAGTTCCAAAGGGAACTCTGTCCCTTCCTATGAGGGAGATGGATCATCGAATGCCTTTACTTGGCACAGGTTAGTGGCCTTGGGAGGGAGGGGGTTGCCTCACATATATTGGACCTTCGGCATGGCCTGACCCAAGGACTGACAAGATCTCCTGACAGCCAAGGCATGGCTGGAGTATTTGATTTATTATTTTTAGGGCATTTGACCGTGAGGAGAGTGTCCTTACACCTTGACCATCTGCTTGCATCTCCCCAGGTGTCCTGTGGAAAGACAATTCAGTGCGATCACTCTACCTCATAGAATGGTTGTTTTAAGCAGCTTAGTTCATTTAAGCTGCTTAGAGAGCGGCACTCAACCTCTTATCCTTGCTCGTTTTGACCGTACCACCCAAATGTCTGTCCCACGTAAAGGGAAGGGATAGATCAGAATGCTGACAAGTTTTATGTGTGGGTATCTGTGTCAACTTGGGTCGGCTATGCAGCGACAAACCCACTCTTAACATTCTAAAGGTTGGCTGTTAGCGATTTCTTGCAAATTATAATAGCTCCCCACGGAAGATGACATACGCACCTTCATTTGGGTGCGAATGTTGATAATCAAGAAGTCGTAAAAGATGCTTTACGTCACGTTGCTAGGATACTCCTTTCAACACAAACTGATATTACCGTACTTTAATGCCACAGCATATTAATCTCATTTGATTCTAAGAGCATGAATTATTTAAGATTGCGAGGTCAAGGTAATTCGAGGCGGGTGTCAAAATATTAATAATTAAATTACATATACATGTATCCTTAATTCTAAATAAACAGAGGCATGTGGTTAGTGTGCCTTGGAGAGGCGGTGTAAATGATAACACAGCGTTTGTTTTTTAAATGACATCCCCTTCACAAGATATTATAATGACAATACACAATTCGCATTTGTAATCAAAGGGCTGTAACTGTCTACAAGCTCAATGCTTAGCTAACAGTTCAAAGGATCATCAACTTGACAGTTGACAGTTTACACTGGGGATTTGACAGCTGTATGAGTGAGCGAGGCAAAGAGAGTATTTGCTAGTTTTAATTCACTAAATTTAAACAAAGCCAATTTTTATGCGTTGACTTCCCATTACTTGGGCGAAGTTATAAATGGTTACTCGCTTAATGAATGAATGGACAACAAACGAATGAAAAGGGAATGGGGACAAGAATAGATTCCCTACAAAAATAAAACATATAAACAGAATGACACAAATGAGGGGCGTGACAGTTTACTGAAGGGCAGGACACGTCCCTTGGATTACGAAGGTGGCGTTAAAAATCACAAGGGCAGGAGTCTATGACTCGTGATTCATTAACAAATAGAGGAAGAAAAAAAAATAAATAAATAAAAGAGTAAATGATATAGGCAGAAGAGCCCACGATGGGAGAGTGAGGTATTTGTTTTGCGTACTTAAAAGTTATTGTCTTTAACCTATGGGCGATGGCCAGGACGATCTCTCAGCCCCAGTACTGGAAAGGGAACCCAAATGGGCACGACCCCTTTAGGAAGAGCTGGCACTCATGTCCTGTGCCAAAGTATGGGGGCAAGAGCGTGCCACTTCCCACTCTGTTACTCTTACTGTTTTACAACAAAATGATTTATGCATTTAGAGGGGAATGGTATCCCATATTTTAATTGCCTCTTGTGGTGATAATTAAAGAAAAGCTTGAAGGAAAGATCAACAGAGAAGGATAAGGGATAGGATTTCCAGAGGAAAGGAAGAGGATAGTGGAGGGCCTTGACATCCTCTTCTGGATTAGAGGTGCCAAAACCTTCGATAGATGAAGGGGGGGCAGGGCACAGGTGCTAGGAGAGCTCTAGAGCTCCAACTTGGATAGTTGTCCTCGGCCGGGGAATCGGAGGGCCCAAGACCAGAGGGCGGAATGGAGTGCCACCTGTGTCAGCTGCTGCAACAGCTGATACAGGGATCTTCTTCGCTAGTTCTACCATGATCCGTCGCAGCTCTTGGAGTTCATCAGCCAAGTGAGAGATGGCAGAATCCTGACTTGCGACTGTGTCTGCGATGGACTGAGGCAGAGAGGAGGCGGTCAGGGGTGGGGGCATGTGAGAGGCTCACAGGTATGAATGACCAGCTCAGGCACGGGTTGCGAGCCACACCTTTAGGTGAACTTCCGCTGTGGTCAGGAGGAACCATCTCTCTTACTGACGCTGGTAGCAGGGTCAGGCCGGGAGAAGAGAAGGGGTCCTGAGTTGGATCCCTTGAATGGAGATCGGGGGTGTGCTCTGGTGCTGGCACTAAGGCAGGGTCAGGCATTATCAGTGGGTTCGTGTGCTCATCAGTCAGGATGGACGGAGCTTGGCACTGCTCAGTGCCTGCAAGGGGCACTGGCAGGGATTTGGAATGGGATTTAGCATCTCCTGGAGGGAGATCTGATTGGGGGCCTGGCACTGGCACTGAGGCAGGGCCGGGCACTGGAATGGGATCGGGAATCGATCGAGGGGACCATTGTATATCATACTCAGGTGGCACTGGTAGGAACTTCAATCCTTATGGTACCCTGGGGGCGCCGCTATTGACTGGGGGAAAGGCGGTGGAGGATTACTCGCGCCTGAGGAATGAGTTGGGGAATGTGGATCCCTGGATTGTCGTGACTTAGGTGGGGACTGAAAGTCCTGTCCCAGGAGGACGTCATAGCCTCCGGGAAGATAGCTTGCTACTGCAAGATTGCAAATTTTAGATTGATGAGGTCTTGTGACTCTCAATTGAACCGTAGGAAGTATCGTTTTAAACTGATTTACTCCCTTTATTGTGACGAGTTTTCATCCGTTGATTATAGTTCCAAAGGGAACTCTGTCCCTTCCTATGAGGGAGATTTGCGCGCCAGAATCATCGAATGCCTTTACTTGGCACGCAGGTTAGTGGCCTTGGGAGGGAGGGGGTTGCCACATATATTGGACCTTCGGCGGGAGGACCCAAGGACTCGGAATTCATGACAGCCAAGGCGATGGCGGGAGTATTTGATTTATTATTTTTAGGGCATTTCGCCCATGAGGGAGAGTGTCCATACACCTTGCACGCTGTGCAGTAGCTTTGGCTAAAATCTTTTCGCACTGCCCTTCTGGAGGGCGCAGGCGGGTTATTTGATGGGTTTCCAGGAGAGGATTTAAGAGGTGCTGTTAGCTTGTTTTTGCATTGCTCAGTGGAATGGCCGACTTTCCTACAGAACCTGCACACAATGGGTTTCTGCGAGTGGCCATTCTTGTGGGGAGCAGATCGCCCGAGGAAGAGAGAGGGATATTTCTTCCACTGCATTAATCCCTCCTGAGGGTGGTGAGTTCCCACGTATCAGCTATGCGGCAACACTCTGTCAGTGTCACAGGTCTTTTCTACTAAATGCGTGGCCAGAGGAGGATGGGCGTAGCGCAGGAAATGTTCTAGCATAAACTTCTCGAGTACCTCGGCTGTACTGGTGGCCCCTTTGGACTCGAGCCGTTTTGCTAGCACCCGCTCCGAGTGGTATGCCCAATCTGGCCTACATCTCTTGTCTGCCCTCTCCATCGTCTCCTCCAGCATTAGGGGGTGACAGCTTGGCCTACGACCTCCCAATCTCCCTGGTCCTCCACCGGGAGGGCATGATAGGCAATCAGTGCCTTCCCCGCAAGGAATTTGGTAAGAACAAGGGAAAGTTCAGCGGGGGAGAGGGCGCAGCAGTCTAGGACCCTTTCGGCCCGCTCGAGCCATGCTTCAGGCTCTGCCTCAGTCCACTTCGGCATAAACGAATGGGCCTGGCTGAGGGCACTCATCCCCGCAGCAGGAGAGGGGAGAGGCACTCCTTTGGGCTAACACTTGGAGTTATAGGCGCACTGTCGTTCTCGTTCCTCTCTCTCTTTCTCTTCTCTTTTCTCCTGGACGATTCTCTCTTTCTCCTTCTCTTGTCTCTCTATCTCCTCTCTTTTCTCCTGGGCGATTCTCTTTCTCTCCTTCTCTTGTCTCTATTTCTCTCCTTGCCTCTCTATCTCCTCTCTTTTCTCCCAGGTGATTCTCTCTCTCTCCTTTTCTTGTCTCTCTATTTCCTCTCTTTTCTCCTGGGCAATTCCTTCTGCCTCCTCTCTCTTCTCCCGGGCAATTCTTTCTGCCTCCTCTCTCTTCTCCCGGGCAACTCTTTCTGCCTCCTCTCTCTTCTCCTCTTCTCCTGGTCAATTCTCTCATCCTCCTGTTATTGCCTTTTTATCTCCTCTCTCTTCTCCTGGGCAATTCTCTCTTTCTCCCTTTCTTTTCTTTCCATCTCCCTCTCCACCTGTGCAGCATCGAGGTTCTCCTGGACCCAGTCCCGTAATTCTGGGCCCGACACTGCCAGGTCTTTTCCTGCCTGCATGTAGAACTAGAAGTCCTCACTGTGTTGGGCTCTTGTAGTTGACATTTTGACAAATTTATTTGGTAGGGCCCTCTAAAGTTAAATGAATTTGGATTGAGAAATAAATGGGATCAGGAACCGACTTTGGTGGGGGCAACCAGGCAATTGGAATTATTTTACTTTAATAAGATGCTCGGGGGGAGGGTGGCCTGAGTGGCCAAAATGAAGAAATATACTTTATCTCTCACATGGCCTCAGCTGGTTATTGCTGGGATGGTCTGTTTGTTGTCTCGTAAGACTTAGGATTAATTTCGTCACAGAGGACGTGGAATTTGTTTCGTCACGTGGGACGTGGATGGACGTCATGTAGGACGTGGAATTTGAGGACGCCACGTAAGACGTGGATGAACGTCATGGATGACGTGGAATTTGAGGATGTCACGTAGAACGTGGACGGACGTCACGAAGGACGTGGAATTTGAGGAAGTCCCATAGGATGTGGATGGACGTCATGAAGGATGTGGAATTTGAGAAAGTCCCATAGGACGTGGATGGACGTCACAAAGGACGTGAAATTTGAGGAAGTCACATAGGATGTGGATGGACATCATGAACGACATGGAATTTGAGGACATCACATAGGACGTGGATGGACGTCATGAAGGACGTGGAATTTGAGGACGTCATGTAGGATGTGGATGGACATCACAAAGGACGTGGAATTTGAGGACGTCACGTAGGACGTGGATGGACGTCACGAAGGACATGGAATTTGTATTTCGTCTCTTAAGACTTGGAAATTGGGTTCGTCCCGTAGGACTTGGAAATTCCATCTCATAGGACGTGGAATTTGGATTTGTCCCATAGGACTTGGAAATTGGATTCGTCCCGTAGCACTTGGAAATTGGGTTTGTCCCGTAGGACTTGTGAATGCTGTCTCGTAGGACGTGGAATTTGGATTTGTCCTGTAGGACTTGGAAATTGGATTCGTCCCGTAGGACTTGGAAATTCCATCTTGTAGGATGTGGATTTGGTTTCGTCCCGTAGGACTTGGAAATTGGGTTCGTCCTGTAGGACTTGGAAATTGGGTTCGTCCTGTAGGACTTGGAAATTGGGTTCGTTCTGTAGGACTTGGAAATTGGATTCGTCCTGTAGGACTTGGAAATTGGGTTCGTCCTGTAGGACTTGGAAATTCCGTCTCATAGGGCGTAGAATTTGGCTTTGTCCCGTAGGACTTGGAAATTTGGTTTGTCCCGTAGGGCTTAGAAATTCCATTTCGTAGGACGTGGAATTTGGATTGAGAAAAAAAAATTTTGCTGAGAGTGGCCTGAGTATGGACAAAGTTACAGGGACAAACTACTCGGGCAATGAATAAAGGTTTGGGTAGGCACGCGGGGAGGGGGGTTGTGAAGTTCGGCTGACTCTAGGCTGGTGTGGGTTATTTTTAGACACTGGTTGCATGAACCCTTTTGTTTACAAACACTGTCTGGGCTTTCCTGACTGTGGGGAAATTCCCGGAATGGGTGGATAATGGTGAAATAACCTTGTAATTTTTTTGCCTAGAAGCGGAGTTAAAATTCCGCTTTCCTAACACTTGAACTTAGTTTTAGCTAACCTGAGAGAGAGAGTATTTCAGCAATGCAAACTGATTTCGCCTTGTCCTACGTGGAAGTTTATCTGTGCCTAAACCATTCGTGATTCCGAAATGCGAAGTGAAAAATTTTGTACAGAGGAATTTTTCACACTATTCCTCAAAAAGAAAATGGTTAGCACTCATTATTTCCTAAATACCTATCATGAAAGGCATGCATTAACAAATCTAACATGGTGGTTCTCTTCTCTCAGTTGTTACATGCGTCCCTACTTCCCTAATATCCTAGGGTCAGTCACGTTTGTAAAAAAATTTTCTATGCTAAGATAAACACATTACTTACATGGAAACTCTCTTGGTCTGTGAGCTTGGTATCAGGTTCGGAATTGTCTCGCACCCAGCTTAGCTTCACTAATCGCTGATTTGGCGAGTTAAAAACACAACAAAGCACAATGGGGGGGGGGAATTGCAACCGCAAAACGAGATCTATGGGAAGGTCACCATTTTTATGATTTTCCCTGGTTTTCTGGATTTGTAGCACACTTTAACAGGTCAGCAACGGAATTTTACTTACTTAGCCTTGAAAATCTGACTTCACAGTCCAGGGAATCATAAAAAGAAAAGAAAAATGGGATGTTCTTATGAGCTTAGGGCTCTACTTCATGAGGGAATGTTACGTAAACATGGGGGGTTAACTAAAGTAATTGTATTTACAATAAAAGGATCGAAAGAAAAGGAAAAGCAAATAATATGGAGGCTTGCAAAGCCTGGAGGTCTTCCTACTGGAGACTTGAATGGTCGCAAGGCACAGCCCAAAAAAAGTCCACGGCAAATGGGTCCCTCTGCAAGAGAGATTTAAGAATTACACACCAGTAAGGGAAAATAGAAAACATACAGATGGATCGAGACTGCACTGAGGGTGCCAAGGTCTCGAGGAATGAATGAGCACTTAACACTGGAACACTAACACTTGAAATAGCACTGGGTAAAATGGCATGAGGGATACAGAGATATACTGGCAATCAATAAACACTTCTAAGGGCAAAATGTCGTGACTGAAAAGCCTTCACTTGTACTTTACCGTGGGGGGAGCAGGTCTCTGGTGAAGAATGACGACGGGCGATCGCACTTGTGGCACTCTACACTAGTTCACTTGGGAAGTCCGTTCACGTGGTGGCAAAAGAACTGGATTTTGAGTCAGGAGGTTCAGGTGGTGACAGGGAGGTGGGGGTGACCCTCTCAGCATCTTGTAGCGATCTCCCGCATGTGCCTGGCTAACTGACAAGATCTTCCTGTCCTGGCTCCATTCAAGGCATCTGCTGAGGGTAGGGGGCCTGATGTCGGGCCCGTATGGTGACTGTGCCAACGATGTGTCATCTTCCAGGTGTCTTGACCATCTGCTTGCATCTCCCCAGGTGTCCTGTGGAAAGACAATTCAGTGCGATCACTCTGCCTCATAGAATGGTTGTTTTAAGCAGCTTAGTTCATTTAACCTGCTTAGAGAGCGGCACTCAACCTCTTATCCTTGCTCGTTTTGACCGTACCACCCAAATGTCTGTCCCACGTAAAGGGAAGGGACAGATCAGAATGCTGACAAGTTTTATGTGTGGGTATCTGTGTCAACTTGGGTCGGCTATGCAGCAACAAACCCACTCTTAACATTCTAAAGGGTTGGCTGTTAGCGATTTCTTTGCAATATTATATATATATATATATATATATATATATATATATATATATATATATATATATATATATATATATATATATATATATATATATATATATATATATTGGATATGTCAACACACAATTACGTGTGGAACAGAAATAAATTTCTGGTTCACATCAGGATCAAACCCAGGTCTTCCAAATGAAAGACCAGAGCGCTGCCAATCAGGCCACACAAGTCATAAAAGAAGTTAGAACCTGAGTACAGCTGTTCCTAAGGAATTACCAAGGCAGGCTAACTGCTTGCATACCAGTATGTTTTCCCCAGCTTCCTGACTCAGCAGTTGTACTCAGGTTCCAACTTCTTTTTATGACTTGTGTGGCCTGGTTGGCAGCACTCTGGTCTTTCATTTGAAAGACCTGGGTTCAATCTGATGTGAGTCAGAAATTTATATATATATATATATATATATATATATATATATATATATATATATATATATATATATATATATATATATATATATATATATATATACATATATATATACTCTTCAACGACAACATCAACAACAATAGCGTATATATGTTATTTATATTAACTAAACAACAACAACGACAATAATAATAATAATAACAATAATAATAATAATAATAATAATAATAATAATAATAATAATAATAATAATAATTTCAATTTCACTTATAAAATATCTTGTATTTCATACATGCACTCACACAGATATATATATATATATATATATATATATATATATATATATATATATATATATATATATATATATATATATATATGTGTGTGTGTGAGTGCATGTATTAAATACAAGATATTTTATAAGTGAAATTGAAATTGTTGTTATTATTATTATTATTATTATTATTATTATTATTATTATTATTATTGTCGTTGTTGTTGTTCAGTTAATATAAATAAGCATATATACGCTATTGTTGTTGATGTTGCTGTTGTTGAAGAGTAAGGCAGCCTT
Organism: Macrobrachium rosenbergii; assembly: GCF_040412425.1. Taxonomy (NCBI): domain Eukaryota; kingdom Metazoa; phylum Arthropoda; class Malacostraca; order Decapoda; family Palaemonidae; genus Macrobrachium; species Macrobrachium rosenbergii. The sequence continues at coordinate 2,229,750 of NC_089753.1, read as the reverse complement.
GTAGCAGAACGCGTAGAAAACGCAACCACTCATTTACTACCGCTTAGTGAATTTTGACTTCCACTGTACACTTGAGTTTCAAGACGAGAAGTTATGTAAACTGAGTAACTGCATCTACTAGTTACAGTAGATATATATAATATATATATACATATATATATATATATATATATATATATATATATATATATATATATATATATATATATATATATATATATAAATATATATATATATATATATATATATATATAATATATGGGTTGTGGGTTAACGTGGCTTTTCTTAGCAACATTCACCTCAGGGTGTGACGTTCCTGCCTAAACGAGTTAGGGTAGAAAAGGCTCTTTAGCCTTGGCAGGCAACTCTTTAGGAGGACACTCCGAAATCAAACCAGAGGTAAAAGGGACCCTTTATCCTTGGTAGGCAACCCTTCTAAGAGAGGGTTACTCTGAATTCAAACCTTGCTCTCAAACCTTGGACTGTGTCATAGCAATCGTACCGTGACCTTCCATGGTCTTGGATTTGAGTTCCCTTGCCTGAGGGTACAATCAGGCATTTATCCTCTTTTTCGTTCACTTTCCTGTTTTTTCGAAAGGTGTGTAGAACAGGCTGATGAGAAAGCAAAAGTTGCTTGGTGGATTATCAGGGAAGTGCCTTCGTCTTTACCTACTCTTTCCTACTGAGTGTTTTATTTCTAGATCCATCCTGGCTGTCCTCCCACTGTTGCTGCGGCAAACCTGGCAGATTTCATTTGCCTTACAAGGTGTGCCGGCCCCACCTTGTGACCAGTTGCTTCCAGCTCTTTCTCAATGATATTTGGACATGTTTATTATACTTTCAATAGAATTTTTGCAAATATTGTAAATGCTGTTGTTGTTGATGGTATTGATGTTTATTCTGTTGACTTTTACAATGCTACTGTTGTTATGAGTCTATTTACCAGTTTTAATACTGGTTTTATGTTGTTAATTTTAGTTCTTTTGGGAGACATTGAGCTGAACCCTGGGCCTGTTACTTATTACAGCAAGAAAAATTGCAAATTACTTTTCAAATATTCGGGCTTAAGGTTAAATTTTCTTGATCTCCAGAGTTGTACCCATAACAACGATTTGATGTTTTTATCTGAAACTCTTGCAAGTAGTAAAAAGTCAAAGGTTGAGTTTTTAATCCCAAGGTTTGGCTGGATACACTAAATCCAGAAGATCTATTTATTGTCAGAAAAACTTGGAGTGTAGTTGCCATTAAGTTCTTAGTTTAAAAATTTTCAGTAAGTTCTACAATGCATTTGCTGTTTACTAGATTCCAAATATCGACGATTCTATATATGGCCGTCTTTTGGAAAGGATTAGTAAGACTCAGTCAGAGGATTCAAAAGCTTCATTGTTATTTGTGGAGACTGTAATGCACAGCATGGTGAGTGGCTAAATTCAAATTCCACAAATCAACATGGCTGGTCTGCTCTTGAGTTCTGTGTATCCTCCAATTTTGTCCAGCTAATTGAGGAACCAACCCACATTTCTGGTAATAGATTAGACCTCATATTCACAGATGTTATGCTATTGTCAAGTCCAAGGTCTGTGAATATATAGGCACTTCTGATCATTGTGCCATTGAGATGGACATATCTGTCAATCAGTATATTCCTAATGCCACCGTTGGAAAAACGGTCTGGCTAAAATCCAGAGCCAACTAGGATCGCATTATTGAAGCTTGTCAGGCATTTAATATCTCAGATGCTATATTAGATCCTGATCCCATTAAGTTAAATGAAATGCTGATGGCTATTTTAGTAATATATGTCCCTAGAAAGGTCATCAAGCCATGGTTTGATGATACATGTAGACGAGCCTACCATGACAAGCAGACCCAATTCAACCCATGGAGACGAAATCATTCAAATGAAAATGACACTATTTTTGTTGAGTCTCTCCATGCTGTGAACAGAACTTGCCATTCAGCCGAGACAAATTACAATAATTCCTTGAAGAGGAAACTTGGAGGAATTGCCCAGCCTCGTCTATGGTGGACCAAATTGGCATCTATCTTTAAGTCAGGCTCGCCTTCCATTCCACTGCTACTAACAGATGATGGTAGATTGGTTACTGGCCTTAGGGAAAAGGATGAACTGCTTCATTGAGCTTTTGAAGCTAAGCAGTCAGCTCAGGATGGCCCTCTCCCTGATACTTGTCATCCTGAACCTGTTCTTACAAAATTTGCATTTTGCTCTTGGGATATTAAGAAAATTCTGGATAATCTTGATAGCTGGGGTAGAGAAGATCCCTTTGTTTTTTCTAGTGTGTTGTCTCCCAAGATAAGTAGACTCTATAGATTTTCATGTCGACATAGTATCTTTGCTGATGAGTGCAGGCTTAGTAATACAGTGCCTGTTCCTAAGAGTGGCATATCAGCAGACTTCATTAACTACAGGCCAATCTCTATTCTCCCAGTGCTCTCCAAAGTTACTGAAAAACTTATTTTTAAGCCACTATATAAGCATGTAGAATCTAAAGGATTGTCCAGTTGAAAGTCAATATGCATATAGGAAGCAGTTAGGTACCTGCGATGCTCTTTTATACTTGACTTGCCATTTGCCAGGGAATCTTGATAGGGTTTTGAGTGCAGAGTAATCCAAATAGATTTTATTGCCGCTTTCGATTTAGTTAATCACGAGACACTTGGTTATAAACTTCAGAATCTTGGAGTGGATGGATATGTTTTAGGATTACTTCAAGATTTCCTTACAGGTAGGCAGCAGCAAGTTGCTGTGGACTGGATCTTTAGTGAACCAAGACTTATTGTGTCTGGAGTTCCACAGGGTAGTGTTCTTGGTCCACTGTTATTTTTAGTGTATACAGGTGATATGGTTGTTGGCCTGGAAAACAAGATTGTTCAGCATGCCGATGATGCAACACTTGTGGGTGTAATAAAGCCTCCACTTATGAGAAATGAAGCTGCTCCAGCCACAGTCTGGGCATGGACTGGATTAGGGAGTGGTGAACTTCAGTAAAACAAATCACTATTGATTAGCAGATCTCGTACGGATTTCCCACCCCATCCTCCCCTTCAGGTCGAGGGAACTTTGCTGCATGAGTCCGAAGCTTTAACTATTCTAGGTGTAACTTTTGACTCACATATAACTTTTGAGAAACATCTAATGAAAGTTTCAGCAAATGCTGCACGAAAGTTAGGTATTGTTCGTAAGACCTCATATATTTGTAACTGATAACATCAGTGCAACCTGTTATAGGTCATTTATGAATATCTGCTTCTACCAGAGATTTATCTCGTGGTGGTAGGTTTTTGTTCCTAATAGTAGCGGTTATGACTTGGACCACCGACAGATGGTCTCTTGTTTGTCAGTTTTTCATAAGTTGTATTTCAACAGAGATCTTTCACGTTCACAATTGATCCCTGAGGCCCATTATTTGCCGAGAGCAACCAGATTCGCTGAACAGCAGCACCAGTATGCAGTAAATGTGCCTCGCTGTCGAACTACTCAGTTTCAGAGGTCCTTTATTCCTCGCACTGTTGGACTGTGAAACAGCCTCCCAAAGGATATCGTGCAATTGGAACTTCAGAATTTCTAGCAAAGAGGCATTGCATTCTACTCTGACACTGTTCTCCTTGCATTTTAATACATTTTTATGTATTTATCAATTTATTTTTTTCTTTTTAATAAGTGGGATCTCTTTACGTCCTTCCCTTTACCTCCTCTTACTCCTCCTAATGAACACCATATATACAGAATTCCAGTTATTTCTGGTGTACTTTCCAACGGCAGCAGGAAGGATCAGTAACTATTCAAGTTTGTTTATTATTACTTAAACAATTGGTACAGCCTACTGTCCTTCCTGCAGCCATATTGATAATTGGCAATAATTTTGACTCCTCCTCTCTTTGTATTATTATTGTTCCGAGGGAGCGTCGAGACCTGCCAATAAGAAAGAAGGGAGATTTCTGTCAGAGCCAAAAGGCAGTTGAGCCAGTCTTGGGTTGAGCCAGTCTTCAGTGTAAGCCAGTATAAGCCAGTCTTAAACTGAGCGAGTCATCGACAAGTATAATGTACATTTATGGCTCTGCTAAAATGACTTTGAGTCAAGGGTCCCTCACGAGGCATTTGCATATTTCCTTGTGACTCTATATTTTGGACGACATAGTTGGCGGCCACCTGGATATTCTCTGGCCCCCAGTTTATGGTTCATCACGGTCTCGGACTTCACCTCACCTCAGTGGATGATTCCGTCGGGACATACTGCAACGTTCTCTGAAGCATTAGCGTCAATCACTTCTCGCTCGGATGGACTACAGTGAGTACCAAGTATTGTTAGGGCAAATACTTAATCGTAACCGTAGTCATCTCTTTGAGCCTTTGTTGCTGTCTTTTAATGACCTTTCTGCCTGTAATTGGTTAAATACGATTACTTTTGTTTATTACATTTTTTATATTGAAGGTTTTACTTGTCCTTGCAGTGGTTCTGAAGCTCTGCTGAAGGTTATTCTTTATAGTATTGCACACAAGTGTAACCTAAGATTTCGTTTTCATTGTCACAAGTTAAAATACACGACTGAAGAATATTATCTCTCTGTAAATAGTAACTTATATGGGTGTTATATCATTTCAGGATAGGGTTATTATCCAGCATTGATAATATGGTTATCTGGCTTGGTTTTTCCTGTCCTTAACCTATTCACAGTTAAGGTAGCACGTTTACTTATTCCTATGTATAAGTGCTTCTTGTAGTAGTCTTCTTATATATCAATTAATATTAAAATTCCAAGGCTTTACCATTTATGTAGGTTTTACTTCTTTCCAATACAGCGGGTGTGGAGGAGAAGCTGATCCTTGAAGAGGAAGAGCTGTGTTATGCAGTTGACAATTTCATATTATTAAATAGTAACAAAAATACTAAAACTTTTCCAAGTGTGTAAATTAACTTCCTTTAACCATTTATAACAAGGTGTTTATATAGTTTTTCAGCTTACCATAATATTCTTTGGAAGCTTGAATTTCAAGTCAGTGGCCCCTGTGGTCTTGTTCCATATGAATAGGTTTCATCTTCTGAATAACAATAGCAATGGTTGTGTGTTTACACATGTGACGTTCAGAACTCTGCTATTATGCAAAAACATGTCCAAGAAATAGTTATTGCGACAACAGGAAATCATGGCCGCTAAATATGGATTAACTGTCATTGGATACCCAGTTAATTTTTCACTTGAAAATAACCTGTGATCCCAATTCTGAACATTTCTGGCACTGAATTTTCGGAAGAGTCAGTTTCGTTTTGATACCAAGATAGGTTTTGCGATGATTTGTGCTTCAACGCTGATGTGAAAATGATTGTTTTCAATTGACTTTCTGTAGTAACCAATATTTCCCTCGGTAAAAATCGGTGAAATGTAGATTATTTTTTAGTAGAAGGATTAAATTTTAGTATTTTGTTCAAATCGCTGAAATTCTGAAAATTTTTAGTCAATAATGTTATATTTCTTTTAGTTTTTGTTTTCTAAACAGTTAAATACAGGTAACGTGCGTCTTTGCCTAACTCGAGATATGTTTTGTTTATCAAAACCCGTTCCGACACCTATGTAGAAAAACTAGGACTAGGACTAGGATAAGGACAGGTAAGTGGGGAATAGGGGGAAAGGAAGAGTGCCCCTGGATACAGTCCAGTTGAAGCCTAACGGCAGGCACTCGGGATGGGAAAGGCATAGGACAAAAGGGGTGAAAGTGAAGTAAAGTTGAAGAGAAAAAATGGGGGGCAGACCCCCTTGCGAAGTTTGTTTTTGGTGTAGCCACCAAGCAATGGCTAGGAAGAGAGGAGAGGCTCGAAGGAGTCGGTTTTTTTGGCTCAACACCCATAAAGAATAAGATCTTGGGATGAATGATGGTCTGGGAGGTTGTAGCACCACAAGAGACTATGAGTTTTGTTATTTGTTATTGATATTTTTTTTTTTTTTTTTTTACATATGTATATACATACATACCTTTTTTTTTTTTTTTTTAATCAGTACATATAAATCTAGGTCTTGGAGGGTCACAATTGACCTTGGGCTCAAGCCTATTCCACCAGTGGTGAGAACGGATGCGGTTGGTTGTGAGTTCCCTAGTTGTGGTATATAGTTCTTCTTCTTCAGTACTGAGTTTGTCCCAGGTCTTTTGACCTAGTCTATGGTACCTTATGTTGAGAGGCTCCAATTTGGAGCGGATGTGCAAATCCCTTATTATGTTGAAGTAGGGGGACTTTCCCTATAAGCTTGTCTCAGAAATTTGTTTTGAACTGCTTGCATTCTATTGATGGATGTTTTGCTGAGTGCACCGAATATGATGGCTGGGTACTCTAACTGCAGTCTGGCTAGTGATTTATATAATTTTAATTGAGTTTTTGTTGAGAGCCCTCGGATCCTTTTCAGCCTACTGACAGTTTTCCTCGCGGTAGCTATTCTTGCCTGGACATGGGGAAGGATGCCTGATTTTTTAAATTTACATCCGAGGATGGTTGCATGCTGATTGAATGGAATTCTCCTGTTATTAATTGCTATATCCAAGGGATTTTGGGCAGATATTGAGAGGAGCTGAAATTTATTCATATTTGTTGTTATTTTCCATTTCTTTTCATAGTCATTAATTTTTTGAATTTCTCTGACAGTCTTCCTTTGCAACATATGCTTGGATTTGGTGGGATATGTAATGACTTGGGTGTGGTCGTCAGCAAACATGATTTGAAAGCAACCTTGCGTTGGAGGAGGGGTATCTTTAACGTAGAAGTTGTAGAGAGATGGGGAGAGAATGCTACCTTGAGGAACACCTGACTGCAGTTGGAACTCTGGACCTATGAAATCTTTGATTTTGATCATTGCAGTACAGTTGTCTAAGAAGTTACATAGCAGTCGAGTTGCTAAATCTGGCAAATGGGCCTCCAGTATTTTGAACTTTAGACCCTCATGCCAGACTTTGTCGAAGGCCCGACTGACATCCCTAGAGATAAGGTTGCAGCCATACCCAAGACTCTTCTTGACTGCTATGAACTCATAGAGCCTGGTCAATGCAAGCTGAGTTCCTTTGCCCTGGGTAAACCCATATTGGTTACTATTGGTCAGCAAGTTTTCTTCAAGGAACTCATTGAATCTTAATTGGATTATTTTTTCGAGGATCTTACCAGGTGTCTCAAGTAGAGATATTGGCCTGTAGTTAGACACTGAAGTGAGATCTCTGCCCTTTTTCCCCACAAAGGGGAGAAGTGCTTTCTTAAAAAGGTCAGGCCAGTATCCCATACTGACGGTTTCTTTGAAAATATCTTTTAAAAAGGCCAACATGGAGTTGGGCAGGTGCTTGAGAATAATTTTGTTGACTTTAGAGTGGCCAGGTGCTTTGTTTTTGAAATTATTAATTATGTTGATGATATCTTGCAACTGGATTGGTTTGAGGAATTGGTCTTCGGCGTCTAGCCTGTTGAGATCGACTGTGTCATAAGGTATAATCTGCCCATCATGTTCATGAAGAGTTTAGAGAACTAGTTGTTCATGTTGCAAGTTAAACCTTAGGTTTTCCCATGGATTAATTTTGAAAATCTTAGACCAGAATTCTCTGGAAATTGGTTCCTGTTCCTGCGGTGAATAAATTTTCAAGTTGTTGTGCAGGATGTAGGCTACAGGTTGAGAATCCGATCCCAGCAGTCTTCTGATCATTCCCCAGAACTTTCCTGGGTCTCGATAGATGCCTTCAACTTTATTTAATAATGTCTCCCAGGTGGAGTTTATGAGTTCATGTGCTTCAATTTTGATGCGTTCTTGGACATTGTGAATGAATACTAAAAGGTGATGTGATGGACCTTCCCTATTTAGTAGGGCAAGAGCATGTTTGTAATAATTTTGCAACTGTTTAAGATTATTTGTTTCTTTAGTATATGGTAAGATCCTGAAAGTTTTGAGGGGGATACAAATTTCTGAGGCTTCTTTAATCATCCTAAACCAAAAAGTTATTTTCTTATCAATGTATGCTTTGTCTTTTCTGATGTTATCAGGTGCGTCATAGTTAGAGAGAGAGTCATCAAGAATATCCTTAAAACGTTCCCAGTCGGCATTGTTCAAATCTAGAGTTGGGTTACTAGCTACCATAATGGGTCTCACAGTGAGTTTTAATAGTAGGGGTAGGTGATCAGAAGTGGTTAAAGGACCCTGTGTAATTGAGCAGTTAAAAATATGAAATCTGTTGGACAGAAGAATGTCCGGTTTACCCGTTGTTCTCCTGTTTAAATATGTATCAAAATCTGGACCTAGAAAGTTAACCAAGGTTCTGTTCATAAGCTGTTGTATTAAGATGCCTCTTGGGTTAGTGCCATTATGGCCCAAGGCCGGGTGGTTAGCATTTAGGTCACCTAAAAGATAGACCGGTATACTACGCCTCATTAATGATAAGATATCTTCCTGGGGAAAAACTGGGTTCCTGGGGGGTAAATAAGTAGTTGCTACTATTACTGGTCCCCTTACTGTTTGCAGTTCAACTGCAATTAGGTCATAATTAAACCCGTCAATTAATTTGACAGTAATATCCCGTCTAACTGCTATTGCCGTCCCGGCATTTTGTTCGTTTGAGTTGTTGCACTGAAACACGTTGTAGTTCTAGATCTTGATACGAGTGGAGTTAGGTATCCCTGTTGAGTTAAGAAGTATAAGATGAGGGGAGAAAGAGGAATAGATGTTGCAGAGTTCCTTGCTACGAAGGAATGTCCACTTTAAGACGTTATGTTGTATAACTGTCAGAGTGTCCATTATGGTAATTTACCTTTAGTTAGGTCAAAGTAACCTGAGTTTAGTTTTTGAAATTTACCCTCGACGATCCTCGTAGTCCTGTATTTACCGAGTTCTATTGTCCCATCCTGAATGAGTTCTATTACCGTGTTATTATCCATTTCCTCAGTGAAGATGTACTTCATGGTTTTGCTTTCGAAGATCATCTTCTTGAGGGCCTTATGGGTTGGGTTTTTTGTGGGAGCCGTGTTAATGGAAGTATACAACCTTAGACCAATTTTGGGGTTCTTAGTTTGGCAGATGGAAGGGAGGATAGGGAGAGCCATAGCTCCTTGTACTTCAGGGTCTACAGGATTGGAGGTTGAGGTTGATGGCTGTGGTTGTTGCAGTGGCTGCTTTTTGCTGGGTTTGATGGCAAATCAGTTTCGAGTCAGAGTCACTAAGGACTCGTTTCCTGTTGGCTTCATCCGTTTCCATGTCATTGATTGTGAGAGTTTGATCAGGGCTGGTGTTATAACCATTGTTTGCTTTGAACAATGTTGATACCTTCTTGGCTAACTTGATAGCCTCAGTAGGGATCTTGACCAAAGGAAGGCCATTGGCTTTGTAAAAAGCATCAATCATTGTTTGGAAGGTGCCAGGTTCAACCGCTTCGCTCAGGTTTGCCATTATGATTGCAGTGTTCATAATCGTGATTTGTTGGAGTGAGATGTTATTGGTAATGGTATTGCTACTTTGTGCGGATGTGGCTGCGGCTTGGGCAAAGGATTTATTGGGAGTGGTTTGAGATTGTTGGGATCTGATCAATTTGGCCTGATCCTTAATCAGGGTTTTCCTTGTTGGACACCTTGCTGCCATGGTAGGGTGATCCCCATTGCAGGTGATACACTTATGGTTGGCCTGGTTGGAGCAGTTAGTCCAGTAGTGGTCCTCTGAAGCGCAGATTGAACAGATTTTGTAGGTGGAAGGTTTGGGACAGTTCTTTTTTATATGCTCGTAGCTATAACATCTCATGCACTGTGGGGGGTTAACATAGTTCTCCTGGCTAAGGTACGAAGGGGGAAATGATTGTCCAGAAATGAGAAGTCCTTTGGTGAGACAGTCTCTTACCATTTGGGAGGATTCTAATCTCACTTTGAATGTAGTTTTGGTGGTGGGGAGTTTGATAACAGCAGAAACCTTAACATTATTCCGTAATTCTATTTTGTGCTTTAGGTCAACTCCCGATAGATTGTATATGTTACACCTACAGATTCAACATTTCTTTAGAAATGCTACGTAACGTGTTTGCGGCCTATCTTCAGAAGACGGGGTAACCCGCAACCCTCTCCCTCTCTCTCTCTCTCTTACTCAGCACTCAATCCGCGCATCTCTCTCTCTCTCTAACATTATCCTCAAAATGGATACTCTAAGGAAACACAATCTTTCCTACATAAATAGATTTATTATCAAACAAACCCAACAAGTAATGAATTAACAAAGAAAAGATTAAAATGCATAATAAATGAATTATCAAGTCAAAAATAGTCTAATTCAAGATTTAATCTTACTCTGGCTAAAAAGCCTTTACACTCAAAACTCCCACACACTACATCGTAAACATTATACATCTAGTCTTAAAGTCAACCACATTGAAAGCAACCACTAAACTGCAAAGATTGCAGTGTCCTTTCTCTATCACCACAGCAATCCCACAGACATCTGTTGAAAATCAAACAAATGGTAATCTCCCACAAATACAGTATACAAGCATGTGATATAATAATGAAAGTCTAAAATGCATGGTTAATAAATGTCAAATCAGAACACAATAAAATAGAATATTAAAGTGACATAAATGACTATGTCCAATTCTCCCCACAAATTCATAAGTGTATTGGATATGGTAAATTCACAAGTTCACAGTCCACACAGAAAAAATAAAGTGTGGATTTACCTTGACTGCCGGTTTCTAAGAGATTGGAAACACACAAAGCCACGTCTGGACGATATCGCTCTCGCTTAGTTAATAATCAACCAGACCTAACTTTTGGGCACAATTAGACACAATCTCCATTTTTCTAACGCATAGAACTTACGTATTTGCATACCAACTCGGTCAGTTGCCTCACATATCAGCGTTATTGTGTGTTCATCAAGCCAAAACAGCTGAAGCAATTGAACTATCTGCTGACTGCAGTGATTTTGCAACTGTGTCACCGTCCAAAGTACCACCTTATAGCTTCTCTTCGTTTCATCACACTATGACCGAATATACAGAGTAATTCTAAAATCAAACACATTACCCCATATATATATCAGACTGTCAGCCTGGGATATAACCAGAGCTCGTTAGGCATTCAAATTGGGGGGTCAATGACTTCAAAGCTCTTGGCATGGAGAGCCTGTTTGGTATCTGGATGAATGATCTTTTCGATGGTAGAATCATCAGCGATAGCTAAGAAGACATTATTGGCTTTAGTGAGTTTATGAATGAAGCATGACCTGTTCTGAAGGACATTCCAGATAGCCAGGCGACGGGATTCTTCATCAAGTCCCTGGCTAGTGTCTTTGATCTTAACTTTGCCCATTATGTCATGGTAAAGTCAACTAACAATTACCCACTTTACAATCTATTTCACTCCTCAGTATGAGGCATGGAAATGTAATCTAAGGGATTACACAACCTTTTTGAGAATTTTTCAGGATTTAAAAGTTTTGAGAAATTTGTGATGCGGCAACGGGGGATTAAAAAAACGTTTTGTGATAGTTTGGAAAAAACAGATGTTAGTGGCCACTTTATAGGAGGCAGTGACTTATTCCTAATTCTCTATGCAGGCACTACTGAAGTAGTATGAGCCTGGACGGTGCAGCATTCCCAGTGCCCCTAGAAAGTTTTAAGACCACAACGGCTACTCCAAGGGCAAAGGTCTACTGATGATGTTAGTAAGTAGAATTTGAGAGCTTGAGGTTTGATAGAATAAGGGGAAAGAAGTGTGAGGGGGTAGAGGTGGAGGTAGGGGCAAGGATGAGGATGGGGTGGGGGTACCCTGTCCTTGGTCAGCCAACTCTGGCAGGTTCACACAAGCCACCCTCCACAGATGCTAGAGTCTCAGATGAAGCTCAAGCTTGGTGTGGAAAAGTGACTTGAAGATCCAGGGAGTCAGCCAATCAGGAAGCGGTTTCTGGGAGCTGAGCGTCGGCCAATCAGGGCGCAGTTTGTGGCTCAGGTGAGTCAGCCAATGACTGTGCAGCTCTCACTGCCTCAGGCTAATGGGAAGCAAGTGAGTTCTTCTTCAAGCTGTCTGGGAGGATCTTGGGGACGTCTGCTCTCCACCAATGCTGAATGCGTCGATAAATGTAGAAAAACCATATGATTAGATTCTATACATGAGATATTCTATTTATTATGTTGTGATTTCTGCTCATTTATGTTAGAACTTTGTTCTTTTTTTTCATTAGCTTTAGTTTACCGTATTTTGTTGTTTATTTTAGTTTCCCCATCAGTGTTTTGAGTTTTCTTCCTCCACTTTATTTTGAGTTTCCATTCCTGTTTTCATCCTTGGCCTGTTTTTTCTCAGAGTCCTGTTTTTGGTTTCCTTGGACTTCCGAGGTGTTATCGGAAGTCCCTGCGCCCTAGTAGAGCAGTTTAGTTCTGGCCTCCGTGTTGGTACATTTGGGATTACAGCAAGTTTGCACCTGTATTCTGCATATATTCGCTCTTTCCTCGCAGTGATATCCTGCTGCAACGCCGTTGCCTCATCTTGCTGTAGCCTTGGGCCAGTATCTGCCTGGGGAACCTCGCTGTGAAACAGGTATAAGTTTATTTCTTAATTTTGGTGATGTAAGAGAGACGTGGACCTTCCGTGTGGAGATCGTTTTTTTTTTTTTTTTTTTTTTTTTTGGTCTGCAGACTTTTAAAGAATAGTGGGGAATACCTTCCCACTTCTTTAAATAACGTTCAGCCTTTGGAGTGTTGTGGGGGACCCCTTCCCGCCTTACCTTCCTCCGTTATGTCTCATTGCATCAACCTGCAGTTCCTCATATAAGGATTTTTGTGGAGCTAAAACTGTTAGTGGCCACTTTGTTTTTGTTAGGGCAACTTAGTTTTGTTAATTGTTAGGCTTTATTCTGGCCGTTATTTTCTCCTTTCTTTCGGGACCCCCTTATTTTTGAGAATGTATGTTTTTGGTTTCTCTAATTAATGGTGTGGGTGTTTTGCTGAAATTATTATTGTATATATAGTAATTGTGTGAACGTTATTCATATATTGATGTATTTGTAGTGGTTCCGGCAATCATTTCTATTTGTAACGTGCTTGTAAATATATTATAACATTTTTACTTTTGGTGTTTGCATCCTCTGTTAATATTTGCACACTGACTGTTATCTCACCTATCGTAACTTTAGCTTTGGAGAACACCTGTTGAAATTAATGGTTTTCTGCATAGTCTGGTATATGTACGATAGCCCTTAGAGAAGGGTCCTGACATATTTGGCGACCTTATAGCTGGGACTTTCGATCCTGTTTGGGTGTTCTCAGCGTGCAGTGTTAACCGTGAGGGTACTTGGCAGCGGTCTAACACCTATGTAGGTTCTTTATATTTTGTATTGGAAGCTGTCGGTTCAAAATGGAGACTGCGGCTATTTTGGATGCAATTAGTGGTGAGGGCTGGCAATAGAGGTTGGCGAATTTAAATAAGGATGAGTTGAATACGGTTGCTAAGTATTTGGAGATTGATTTTGACCCATCTATAAAAAAGGGTTTATTGTTAATTTATGAAGGGATTAAATCTATAAAGCCGGAGGGTGGTAAGGAGGTGAAATCTGTGGTAACTGTAGAGTTGTTGATGAGACAAATTCAATTGCTGACTTTGGAATTTGAAATGGAAAAATTTAGGGCAAATGAAAGAGAGAAAGGCAATTTGAAAGAGAAAAATGGTTGGCTGAAATTAATGGTTTTCTGCATAGTCTGGTATATGTACGATAGTCCTTAGAGAAGGGTCCTGACATTTACGTTAATCTGTCTTCTCGATTGTCTTATTTCATGATATTCTGTTCAGAGAGCGTTCTTTCATGAATCTGTTATTTTAGAGTAATTTGCTGTTTTGTGATTATTGTTCTATTAAAAGCACTTTTACAGCAAAATATTATTTGATGATAGTCTGTTTTATGGGCGTTTTTTCTCATACTGGTTTTGTTTCATTAGAGTTTGTTAGCCAACTGTATTGCTTGAGTGTTCTGTACAGTTCTGATCAGTAGTGATTGTTCAGAGGAATGAAATTTAATTACTACCGGTATTACAGAAATATTGGTGCTTGTAATTCTGCGGCAGTATGATTTGTAAAGATCCCAAACCCATAAAACACTGATTGGTGGAAGTCGGCCATCTTTGGATTGTACGGTTTATCTCTTGGTCAGTTTCCTCAAATTCTTAGCTGTGGAATATTCTGCCTGGTTCTGTATTCCCCAACTCTTATAACCTTCCCTTCCTTTCCATATGCTGTTGATACGGACGTATGCCAGAAGAGGGCATTAGGTTGCCAACCCCTTCGGCCTCTGCACTCTAGAAAGAAAAAAAAAAAAGTTTGAACACCTTGCTGCCTAAATGAAAGCAGGAGTAAGGAAGGTGTTGTGTTCATAATTGACTGTAGATATTTGACTGAGTTTCCTTCGACTCTTGAATGAGTAACTCTTCTCGGGATGGCGTTGATAATCATCATTATTAATCTCTGTCTGGTGTTGTAGGGCTTCTTACGTTTTGTGTTACAGAATTTGCGTTGTCTTCCCCCTTGAGTTTTTCAGAATTCCCTGTCTTTGATGCGTCACACTGAAAAGGCAACGCCGTAAAAGGCCTCTGTTTTCCTTGTTTTTACTGCAGTATCAGGAAAATGTTTAGTCTCGATATGCAAGTGGGTGAAAGTGTAAACAATCTTAATCCGCATGTTTGTTTCAGAAAACATTATTTTAGAAAATGTTCTTGCAATTGCAGACCTGTCCATTTTTTCACGTTCTCTGGCCAGCACTACTAAGAAATAATTGATTGAAGATGTTTTTTAGGGGTAAAAAAGAAAGTACTACCCAGTGATGACCACCACCAGCATACACGGCAGGACGTTGTCAGCAAAGGTCAGCGTAAGTGGCAGGCAACTGACCAGCTGACGGCTGGTTGACTGCACAAGCACCACTGAAGGTGTCAGGAGGTCTTGCTTACGCGCTAACCTCCAGAGCCCTTTTGGAAAAAAGAAGAAATAATCTTAGGAAAGGGGTGCTGGGCGGGGGCAGGGGCAGAATCGGATATACTACAACACTTGTATAGGCGGCTCCTCAGCGACAACAATGTCTTCTTGTTCTCGTCGTTTACCCGATTCTACGTTTTTCTCTCTTTCGCCGTCTTCATCTTTTCTTTTCTTGCCTTTTAGCACATAATACTTTTACCTTTTTTATTTCTTTTACCTGCGTATGTTTCTATTTCTTCCCCCTTCTTCTTCTTCCCTGTTACCTCACTTGTTTCTGTCTTCTTATCTTGCTTCATCTTCACTTCAACCCGAGGACTTCTCTCTTTTTTTTCTTGTACCTGACTCTGTTTCTCGTTCTTGTTCTTCTTGCTGTTCGCCTTCACCTGGCCAAGTTTTTCTTTCTTCTCTCTTTGGCCTGACTCTACGCTTTTCTTCTCTTTCGCCTCAGGTGAAGTTTTCCTTTCTCTCTTTTCGTCTGCAATCTGGGTCTTCGCTTTTATTTCCTTATTGTTCTTTTCTCTTTTATCGTATTCTATTTCTTCTTTCCTGTCCTGGTTCTGGGCTTTTCGCTCTTTTCAACCTCTCATGTGTCCCGAAGTGCGTTTTCTTCGCTTGGTAATTTGCTTGTCTTTCACAAGACGAAAATTTTCCCCTCTGTTTACCTAACAACGTTTTCTTATTCTTCTTCCCAGAGAGAGAGAGAGAGAGAGAGAGAGAGAGAGAGAGAGAGAGAGAGAGCAGTTTAAGAATGACATTTGTGTAGTGTGCTGCAGAAGAGCAGCTCACGCTATTTCCGCCGGTCGCGGCCAGCATAAAAGCAAATCAAAGAAGTATTTCAACTGGGATACAGTACATCCTAACCTAATCTTCCCTTTACTTCACTTTAACCCAGGGCGCCATGTCTTGCCCTAACCTAACCGGAAGGCCTTGATCCCTCCCCCAAATTTAGACCCCTCCCTCAACGTAACATCGCGCATAGCAGAGTGAAGTGTAAGGAACTATTTGGCAGTATTACCAGCGTGATACTGAAGACAATTGTTTGTGTGTTTATTTCAATTGTTTGTATTCTCATAATCTCTCTCTCTCTCTCTCTCTCTCTATATATGTATATATATATATATATATATATATATATATATATATATATATATATATATATATATATATATATATATATATATATATAAATATAAATATATATTAATTGAATATACATGTATACATACATTGTAACCTGTTACCTCCGTTCCTCCTATTTCTGCTTACTTCAGAAACTTTCGTCCCTGACTTCCATTTTTTCTCACCTCATCCATATGCATTTTGAGAACTTCTGTCTGTCCCATCTTGAAGGTCAAACTACTGTTCTATAAGGAGAGCACGTGAAGGGCGTGAGCGTGCACGCCTTGCTCCAACACCAACTCGATCCCCAACACCACCATCACCATCGTCATCCTCTTCAAGGCTTCTGGTTCTTTCAGATGGTCTCTGAAGATGAGGGTTGGGAGTCCCGCTGGAGCCGACTTAGTTTCGAAAATGCGGCCTGGCTGCGCGGCTCCGCTTTACGCATTCTGAGGGGTTGGTGTACGTAGGGGTTTTTCAGACGCCCATTTACTGGCTGCTCTAGGAGCTGTTAACATCCATTGCCAGCACAACCCTGGCTTAATCTAAAACAAGAATAGCGCACTTGGGCGCAAATACTCTCATGCAGACCAAATAATCAGACTTTCACTCGTGCCTTTATCACTCACTGGATTATTCTTCATTCGTGAGACCAGAGCATCTTGTTCCTGGGTAGGAAATGAGTTGCCCATTCTTCAGTCCGACAGCATTTAATAACCAAATATGACAAGAATGACATGTGAAAGGTGAAAAAGATCAAGAATGATATGATGAAGAAAAGGGAAACAGTTGAAGAAGAAAGCAGAAAAGGGTAAACCAGATGAAAAAGAAGATATGAAATGCAAATAAAAAAATAAGACGAACAAGGAAATTGAAGAACAGAATAGGAAGAATAAGAAGCGAAAGATAAAGAGAAAATGAAAAGGAGATAGGTCGAGAGGAATTAAATACGGCTGATTAAGAAGAAAAGAGATAAGAAACATGAATAAGAAAACGAACCGAAGAAGAATAATTATAAGAAGTAACAGAAATACTAGAGGAAAAAGATGAGAGAAATTTTGGATGGAAAAAAAGTGTTACTGTCAAAGAAAAGCAGAAGAAAATTCCATCTTTCAACATAACTTTCTGGAAAGTTCTTCTTCCTCCTTTTTTTTCTTCAAACACAACCTTGGAGAGGAGCCCCTCCTCCTTCTCCTCCTCCTCCTCCTCCTCCTCCTCCGGTTTCAACCAACGTCTAACCTTGAGGTGTTCTTCGAGGATCTGGTTGGCTTTCGTAAAGTGTCTCTGAGACTTTGTACTCAGCAGGTAGATGGCTCTTCGCTTCTCAAAACTGGGATTTCAAGGTCAGTTTTTAGCTCTCTCTCTCTCTCTCTCTCTCTCTCTCTCTCTCTCTCTCTCTCTCTCTCTCTCTCTCTCTCTCTCTGTCAAAGCTTGCTTTGCACGCTAATGGCCCTTGAGGCTTTTTAATGCGCTGATATTCTTTCATTCATTTTTTTCTGAATAATATACTCGTGTTCTGAGGATCTTCACTTAGACATCAAAACCACATGTAATTCTCTGATAGATGTCCTATTTTTAGGTGTGATCTACAGTATAGCACAGAATGTTTTAAAACATTCTTGTTTCTCCTCCACTTCTTCCAGATGCTATCGTACCGCACTGAGGCACTATTTTTTTTTATTATTATTTATTGATCTTATTTTTTGCAAAGATTGGTGCTACCTTCACTCTTGACCCTCATTAAAATTCATTTCTATAAATAGGAAGTTTCATAATTTGCTTCATGGAAATCCACAGAATGTGTTGTTGAGCCAAAACAAAGCTCCCAGCAAGCTTTTTCCCTAAATGAAGGCGTAACTTTCTGTTAGAATTTCTTTTTCGCCTCCCTATAAACTGCCACCAAGATAAGAGTTTCTTCGACGAGCAGGAACCCGTACTTAACCTAACAATAACCTTATTGACCTCCGTTTCCATATCATTTACGAGGCTGTGGCTGTTTCTTTTCCTGCTCACACGCGTCTCTTTAGGGTTTCACATTCACATATCCTGCGCACTTTTGTTTTCCGTTACCGAGCTACTACCCCACCTTTTATTCTTCTTTTCTAGACAACGAAGCCTTTGCCCTTTTACGGATCCTTATATCTGCAAATGCTAGTTTTGGTTTGGACAGTATTTTGAACATGGGTTCGTAAAACAGATGCTGCTCCGAGCGAGTCATGAAAATACGCTCGTCTTAGCCACTTGCGCTTCGTCAGTCAGAAGTTTTCATATTTGTTATGGTTTTAAGGGCAGTCAGCTCTCTCGGCAAAACTGCATCACATTATTTCTGAAGATAAGCAGTTTCTCCTGCTGTTTGTGAATTATCGAATTTTTTCATACGTTCTTTGTAGCTTTTCTCGCCTCACTCACACAGCTGCTGCTGTTTTCTTTGTCACATCTGACCATTTGGAACCGCTGATATGCTGTGCGACGTTGCAGCAAGTTTTTCATCAGCTTCATGAAACTGGCTAGAGAAACCACTTTTGCTGAATACTGTAAATAGGATAAACATAATTTACTCTTGTTTTTCTTTGTGTTCAAAAGAGTATATCGACTTATCTTTATATGTTGTTCTTTAATTATGTTCAAAAGCATTTATGGAAATTTTATTGGTCAACATTTTCTACCATACGAAATTTTTTATTGTTACTTTTCAACCTCGTGCTCAGTATCAGTATTATCTACCATCCATTATGGATATTAATAATATATGGAAATACGTTATTTTTGTTTTTCTGTTTTACCTCATTATGGAGAGTGTACACGTTTTTCTCTCAAGGAGTGAGTAATTCAGTCCTCAGCCATACTGCTTCAGAATTAGGTCAAATGGACATTTCGAGGAGGCCATTCAACGCTGAAATGATCAGTTATATATTTGCATAATGGCTGTAAAAGATTAATGTACTGATTATGAAAATCTAATACCACACAAATACGTATTAACATCATAATAAGTCCATATATTCTTTTGAACACAAAGAAAAACAAGAGTAAATTAAGTTTATCCTATAAACAGTATTCAATAAAAGTGGTTTCTCTAGCCAGTTTCAGTTCATGAATGCTATTCACATCCTGATGTTTAGTGTAGCCCCCAAAAAGCACATGACGTTACCAGTTACCATTCATTCTAGGCCTATGTGACTCCCATTAAGACATTCATTTGCAGGAGCAATATTCGCAATTTCCTTTTATGATATATCTGAATTCTTCTTCATATCAGTAAAAATATTCTCCTTCGTTTCTACGTCTTCTATGATATTAAAATGAAAAATGGCATATGTAGTATTTAGAAGTTATCGTGCAACCAAACTGGTCTATTCCATCATCGGCGTTACAGGCGTGCCAACCAAACCTACTTCTGTGCATTTTACAGCCCTTCAGATAAGCGAACTGTAATTAGTTGAGGTAAGGAAGTTATAAATCATATAAATTTTTATAATTATTCTTATTATTAAAATAACACTTTATCTTTTCGCTACATGATAAATATATATATATATTTTACAGAAAGATATTTAAACATGATAATATATATATATATATATATATATATATATATATATATATATATATATATATATATATATATATATATATATAATAAAATATATATATATTATATATATATATATATAATAATCATATATATATATATATATATATATATATATTAATAACTGTGTAGTTTACTTTAAGTTAAAATCCCTTGCAAAACCCCGTAAGCCCAAAAACAGAATAATTAAATGAATGATTACTAATTGGTAGGTCACCAAATGAAAGTGTGCTTCTTAATGTGCTTGTGTATTATTGGCACACACAACACGGGAAAATTGAACAGTGAAAATTGCGTTATATTTACGGGTACTGGCCACTTGCAAGTGGTCCCTAAGCCAAATCGGCAATGAAATTCTATCAGCCTCGGTATGGGCGGATTTCTTCAGGCAATTGGGGACACAGAGGCACAGCTACGTAGGCAACTGCATTGATAACCCTCCTAGAAATTAGATAATTCCAGATAAGACTATTACCGAATTACAATCTTTCTATAAATGAGTTAATGCAAAGATTGGAGGAAATTCCTTTACTCTACTAACTTCTTAGCAAGGGGTGGGAATTACTTTATGCACTATCCAAGGAATTATGCACTGGGTATAGCAAGTAGCTGTTCAAGTCAAAGAGACAAGGAATTTACTTGAGCGATGAGATTTGAGAGAGATGAAGAAAAAACGAGTCAAAGAAAAAGACACTGGCCAACCAATTTCCCTTCCGGGGCACATACCATCTTTGCTTCCTGGTATTGCTTGCACACACAATTTTATGTCGAGCTGATCCAAGTTTATTGGCGTCCACAGCCCAACTTGGCGTCCACACCCACAGTTCAGGGTTCATTCGGACAGAGGTTACCCGTGGTTGAAAGTCAACTGAACTCAAGATGGAGGCCACCTTCGACTTATAAGGTCTCGTATTTTGCTTGGGGAATTGCTTGGGTGGCATCCTCGGCGAGTACCTGCAGATTAAGGAGAGAGGTCTACAGCCAGTAAAATGAGAAAACTCATCAGAACCTTAATTAAGTATGTGGAATAAGACAGGGGAAACAGCTACCTACCCCACGTGTGTTCCTTGGGGACGCATAAAGCCCAACCTTTGAAGAGGGTTGTGACTGATAATTGCTAAAACTCTCCTCTCACCCCAAAGCTTGTGGGCCTGCTGTACCCCTACTTTCTGCTACTGTCTGGTATTTTCCCTGTAGGATTCTTAAAAGTTAGCGATCAGGAGGCAATAACCGCAAAAGCTCCCCCTTTAAGCAGATATTCCACTCCTTTTCAGGAGTGAAGGTCTGCACTGGTGAGCCGCTGGTATCGATTATGTTAAGTACTTGCCCCTGATGGGTCCTTGCCTTTGCAAATGGAAATAGTAGAGATATAACCCTAACTTATCCCCTGAGGAGGGGTGAGCTTGCAAGCTAGCTTAACTTAATGTCCCTAGGACTAGCGTAAGGGGTTTTTGCACACATTTAAAGGTACTGTCTGTGGAATAAAATGAACTGGCAATGCTATTGTCTCAAGGTCATAAATTAGCTGACTGAGTTTCACAAAGAACTAAGCTAACACAGCACCAAAATGATAACTAGCCATATGCAGAGAATAATGTAAATCACAAAGGAGTCATTTAATCTGTGACGTAATGTAGTTGGACATGAAATATGTTAATGCAAGTCTATTAGAATGAAAATATTGAAATACACATGAGTTAGTTACTCTATGATAAATGCTACAAAACAAAATAAAAGTGCAACAGAAATGATAAGATTGCTAGGACATGCTCTTCAGCTTGTTGGGGCTAGAGAACAGGCTTAGTGCAGTGCAAATTAAATTTTCTCAATGCAACAATACTGATTAAGGTAGGAGACAACCCTAGGCATCCTTTCTGGATCGGGGGGCTAGCATTGCTCTATTATGAAAAGACACTGTTACAGCTATATGATATGAGTGCCATGAGAGCATGGTTGCTCTAGTAAGGCTACCTGGACCTTTGATGCCTTCCACTTCTGTTCTTCTTTGGATTTCATCAAGCCTTAGACCAAGATGATCCTTGGGCCAGGTCTGTGGATTTTTCTTCCACTGGTGGAACAGGCACTGAGTAGGCTACTGCCTTGACTGCCGCGACAACCAAGCCACCGGGAGTGCCAACTAGTTCTGCTAGCTTTTGTGACATGGCCTCCATATTGGTGACCAGTTTAGATGGGACTTCTCTAAAAGGTTCGTCCACCAGAGTCTTGTCTTCTGGGGAGTGCACTGAAGTCGAAGAGGTGGATGGAGGTGTCAGAGGTTCACAAGTTACAAGGACCAACTCAGGCACAGTTGCAAGGCTGCACCGGGGAACGAGCTTCTTCTAAGGTCAGAGGACTCTGGAAAAGACCCTACTGAACTTCGGGCTGGCTCTCAGCTGGACACTGGTAACAGGGCCAGGCCGGTAGATGAGAGAGGGGCTGGATTGGGATCTCCTGAAGGGAGATTGGCATCGTGCACTGGCACTGGCACTGAGGCAGGCTCAGGCAATGGATTTGGAGAAGGGACATCAACAGCTTCGGGACCACAAGTGCCAGGCATCCATGTTTGTACAATTTGCCAAGAACCTGTATCTTGCTCTGTGGGGGCTCAATGACCCGACTGGTCAGAGCACTACACTGGCCAGGCGTAGGTACTGGCTGCAGCTCAATGATAGGGCTGGAGATAACACCAGCAGCTGACGGGAGACGCCCACATGGGAGGACCCTTAACTGACCTGGAAAGGGGCTGAGGAGGGGGTCCTGTCTTAGGAGGAGGTCATAGCCTCCAAGAATATGGCCAGCGACTCCAATCATACAAATCCTACTTTTGTGTGGTCTAGTGACCCTCAGTCAGACAGTCGGGAGTATCAGTCTCCAATTAATGCCTTCAAAAAGTTACAGGCTTGTTTTCTTCAACAATGGCCCCATAGGGAACCTTGTCACACCTTATAAGGGAGATTTGGGCACCAGTGTCTTCAAAAGCTGAGACCTGTTGAGCACAATAACCACTTCGAGGTGCAACATAAATAGGGCCTGCAGCTGGGAGTCCTAAAGAGGATGAATGAGTAGCTGCTAGGGCAATAATTGTGAGTTTTATTTCCTGGGCAATCCCTAAAATTCAAGGTATGCTCTTATTTCTTACATGTGTAACAATAAACCTTACTGTAATCTCTACGAGGAACGGTTATGGTGTGAGTAGGCTGGGAGCTCTGATTAGAGGGGACTTTGGCATGGCTCTCCCTTTAGCTTTGCACTGAACTTCTAGATGCCCTACTTTTTACAATTTGTACATACAGGTGGATTAGAAGATGGTCCATTTCTTGGTCGGAGAGCTAAGGGAGTGGGTTCAGGAGGAACTATGCGCCTATTTGAAGTGTTGGAAGATGGATGGTGCATCTCGTACGCATTGGCCATGTGGCAGCACTTGGTGAATAATTTTGGCTGCTTCTCACCAATGTACTGTATAAGGCCAAAGGCCCATGAGCATAATAGAGGAAGTCTTCAAACCAGGGGCGTTCCTAGACATTTTGGGGCCTGGGGGGCACAGTCCCATTTGGGGCCCCTCTTATGGGGTGGGAGGCGAGTGAAGCAATTGTAGGATCATTTTAAAGGCACTTGTATGCAAATTTCAGAAATTTTATTTCTTAAAACTAGGTGTCCATTAATCCAGTTATGGGGGCCCTCAGAGGATAATCAATTGCCTTAGATCGGCCCTGCCCT
Organism: Macrobrachium rosenbergii; assembly: GCF_040412425.1. NCBI lineage: Eukaryota > Metazoa > Arthropoda > Malacostraca > Decapoda > Palaemonidae > Macrobrachium > Macrobrachium rosenbergii. The sequence goes on along the minus strand of NC_089753.1, from coordinate 2,206,350 downwards.
TACCCCAATCAATGTTACCCACCCTCCTCCGATCCATATGTGAAGGTCTATAATGGGTTCTACGATTGGGAGGGGGCCCCTGGAGAGCCCTATTTCTTTTACATAACATTTTTGTTACATTTTTATTCACAAAATTGGAAATTGAGGCCCTTTTAGTGGGCCCCAAACTTTTGGGTCTAAATACAAATGGGGCCCTTGACCAATTTGGGGCCACTGGATTTAGCTTGTCCTGTCATAGCAGCAATGGTTAACTTTCCCATTTTGGGCCCCCCACTTTGGGGCCCGGGTGGCGATTTCAAACAGCCCCCTCCCCCAAGGAACACCACTGCGTCAAGCTGCATTTGATTTGCTATATCCTCGACATATTGGCACTCCTCGGCGTCGACCCACCGCAGCAAGGCTCGGTTCTTTTTGTAAGACCAGTCAGCCCATGTTTGACAGATTACCTTGGGAAGACCTCGCCACCTTGGCCTCCAGCTCATATGCTGTTGCTACGGCCTCCTTGACTGCCTCAAGGTTTCCCTTATAGCCATTTTCTAAGGAATTGAAAGCGTCCTGACCTTTTCCAGCCATATGTTCTGCAAGAATCATGGCCCTCTTAGTTTCAGTTGGATGGTACTCCGAGAAGAGGTTTCTACTTGGTCCAGCCATGCTTCGGGCTCTACTTCATTCCATTTTGGCATGAGATGGCTGATATTTGAGATGATGGAAGGGGCAGATTGGCTCTTTCTAATTCGGCTTCCTTTTCCTTCAGGGCTAGTTCATGCTGTTGCTCCTTCTCCCTCTCTTGTCACTCCTTCTCCTTTTCTTGTCGCTCCTTCTCCTTTTCTTGTGCCAAGGCTAGTTCATGTCGGCACTCCTTCTCTTCCTCTTGTGCCAAGGCTTGTTCATGCTGGCACTCCTTTTCCTCCCTGTCGTTTCTCTCTTTACTATCAGCATTGAGCTGGGCTTGAACCCAATTGGTCAGACCTGTCGCCTTCAGTCACAGAAGTTTCCCTGCCTATGTGAAGGTTTTGATTTCCCCGGCATTGGACATAATGCTAATGCTTAGAGTGGGGTCTGATCTTCCCCAGAAATGTTAAAATTTTGGGATGGCCACACAACCAATTGCATGGGATGGCAATGGCGCACTGAACTGGCAGAGCATATTCAAAATAAAGAAGTGGGCTTTAGACGGCTCCATTGGAATGAAAGTGTCCCTTAGGAATGGTGACACTTGTGGCTGAAATGGGAGTGCGTCCTTGGATTAAGGATGACACTGGCACTAATGTACAATATGGCTCCGAAAAACTGAATAACTCAAAGGCACATAAGTGCAATTAATAGGTTTACAAGTCACAAAAACTGTGCAGATTGGTTCACAAGGAATGGACTGTCATGAAGAACAGTAAGATTTGTTCATGTAGAACCTTTAGGTTAAGCTTACACAAGGCAATCAACAGTCTGTCCAATCGTGCAGAGGCTGAGTGCTTAAAGCAAGTTTATGTAATAAAACACAGAATTGCTTAACAAGCATGGACAAAACCTACTATGAATAAAGATTTGTGTTTAGTAAGAACAGATTAAAATACGTGAATAGACCTCCAGCTCTTGTGTTTAGTAAGAACAGATTAAAATACGTAAATAGACCTCCGGGGCAACAACGAGCCCAAGGTTAGGTTGTGTAGTAACACAAAAAATAAAATCAGCACAATAAGTGCAATAAGTAAGTACCGGCTACTAATGAGTTTGTAAAGTTCCCAATTGGGATATATGACGCTGGAAAACCCCAGTAAAATGCTGCATAACACATTAAATGGGTTTGGTTTACTTAAAGCAGTAATTATATTCACTTGTCCTTGTCCAAGGCATAGTGGAAAATCAACACTCGCGGGACAGTGGCTTTATATAAAACGTGATTCCAGAGATTGTCTAGCATGGAAATTTTGGGTTTACTGACTCAATTAACTGAAGGCAATGGCTATATTTGAATCAACTCAAATAGCCAATATAATGATACATGCTCTCAACAATGGTGGGTAGCAAGGAGTAACTTAGGGAAAAAATCTCTCTCAACAGAATGAATAACTCATAGCGTATAATGGACACATGAAGTTGCGTTTTTTATAAATGAAGAATGACTATGGTCTCAAGTTAAAATAACAATAATGAGGGCGTGTTTCCTTTCACGCTACATTGAAAAGACTTCCGTTACAGAGATATAAAGAACTTGTGCAAACATAGAAAGTGCGCACTAAGAATGTAATGACAGTGCCCCGATGCGTTTGACAGGTTAGTTACTCCAATATGGCGGCTTTGTTATGACGGTGACTCCAAGATGGCGGCTTGTTATGATAGTTCAAGGCCAAACATACGCACGTGGTTGAGTGCAGTGGAAGCGAGCATGTAAAGCCCTGTTGTACAGTCTCTGCTGATCATGTTGTTTGTAAAGTCCCCGCTAAGCAAGTTTTCTTTGATGACGGCCCATTTTCTTTATACCTACGATTCATTGCACTTGACGGGCCAGGTCACGTAAAATTCAATCGTTTAAACTGTGTATGTAATTATTTATCTGTCCATCAACTATGTACCATGTATTTCTTCTTTTGCAGGCATCAAGATTATACTCAACTTTAATTGTCTATTTTTACATTGTAAATTGTACTCGTTCACTGTATTTATTTATTGTTATCGACCTCAGGTCACCCTTGCTTCCATTGTCTTCCGTGGCCCGACGCCAGTCGGCCGCTATATAAACCGCCTGGACCTTGAATAAATCAGCAGTTCACTTTTACCTGCTCATTTCTTTTGCACCTCTTATAAGCATACCCTAATGGTTAATGGTCACATGTATGAAAATGTATGCCTGCACACACAAAAAAGCAAAACAATGAACTCTCTTTGAATATGAGATGCAGATTTATGTACTGTATACTGGTCTACCTTGTGCAAGTTAAAAATTAAACAGATATTAGGTAAATGATACAGGGATAACAGAGCTACTATGTTAAGACTAAGAATTGTTAAATTGAGCGAGACTTTCTGGCAAGCGAAATCAAATGATGCACAGCCTTACAGCTGCTTAACAGACAGATGGCTGGCTACACTGAAAGGTGGGCGAGTTGCCAATAGCGGTATTCATATGCCTCATGGATGGATAAATTTTACTGCCCTAATTGAAGAGAAATTGCACACTTTCATCTCAGTATACACGCAATAAGCTCACCTAGCTAATGGTTCACTACTACCTTCCTGCTAACTAATATAATGCAAAGGTGTGTCGACATGCAAATAACTAGAAAACCCTGACTCGATAACTCATGACCCTGACTGGAAGTGCTCTGTCTGCCTACCAACACACAGATCTTTATTCACACATTGCTAAATTTAAACGCTTAGCTGCTACTTGTGATCACTCTCGATTTTCCTATTGAATTTCCTTTCTATTACAAAATCAAAATAAGCTGCATTAAATTACTAATTTCCCACCTATTGCATGTTCAATAAACAAATTAAACACTCTGGTTCTAAAACCATGTTACCTTTCGTTTCTGGTTCCAGACTGCTCTTTAAGATAAAAGTTGTGGTTCGTATCAATTGCTAAAATTGGGTGGGGGGTGATTTTACTTGGATTTCTTTACATTAAATCTAATCCCGTTAATTAGCAATCATGCTGCCTAGGTCGCCATTGTTATGGTTTATGAGGGGGGGATAACTGCATAGTTTACTTTAAGTTAATAATCTTAGCCTTGCAAAACCCCCCGTAGGCCCACAAACAGAATTATTAAAGGGATAATTAACAAATGGTAGGTTGCCAAGTGAAAGTGTGCTTCTTAAAATAGTTTATTATTTTACACACACAACATGGTATATTGAACAGGGAAAATTGGACACTCACTAAAATAACATATGAAAAAAGGGACAACAGCAATTACTGAGTGAATGACAGTGCATTAAATTTACGGATACTGGCCACTTGCAAGCGATTCCTAAGCCAAATCGACAATGAAACTATCAGCCTCGGTATGGGCGGATTTCTTCAGGTAATTGGGAACACAGAGGCATGGCTACGTAGGTAACTGCACTGATAACACTCCTAGAAATTAGACAATTCTGGATAAGATTATTACCGAATTACAAACTCCCTATAAATGAGCTAGTGCAAAGATTGGAGGAAATTCCTTTACTCTACTCACTTCTTAGCAAGGGGTGGGAATTACTTTATGCACTGTTCAAGGAATTATGCACTGGGCATAGCAAGTAGGTGTTCAAGTCAAAGAGACAAGGAATTTACTTGAGCAATGAAATGCGAGAGAGAGATGATGAAAAAACGAGTCAAAGAAAAAGACTTTGGCCAACCAATATCCCTTCCGAGGCACATACCATCTTTGCTTCCTGTTATTTCTTGCGCACACAATGTTACGTCGAGGTGATTCAAGTTTATCGGCGACATCCGGGAATGGCACAATCAGTCCAGTGTGAGAAAAAGTGAGTTCCAAAGAACACAGTTCGGGGTTCAATCGGGCAGAGGTTACCCGTGGTTGAAAGTCATCTGAACTGAAGATGGAGGGCACCCTTGCGTTATAGGATCTCGTATTTTGCTTGGAGCATTGCTTCAGGTGTCATCCTCGGCGAGTACCTGCGGATTAAGGAAAGAGGTCTACAGCCAGTAAAGCGAGGAAATTCAGCAGGACCTTAATTAAATTTGGGGCTTAAGACAGGGGAAACGGCTACCTACCCCACGTGTGTTCCTTGGGAACAAATAAAGTCCAGCCCTTGAAAAGGGTTGTGACTGATAATTGCTAAAACTCTCCTCTCACTCAAAGGCTTCTGGGCCTGCCTATACCCCTACTGTCTGCTACTGTCTGGTATTTACCCCATAAGATTCTTAAAAGTTAGCAATCTTGCAGCGATAACCGTAAATAAATATATATGTATGTATGTATATGTATATGTATGTATGTATGTATATATATATATATATATATATATATATATATATATATATATATATATATATATATATATATGTGTGTGTGTGTGTGTGTGTTAGAAAACCTTCCCTATAGTAGGGTGTCGCTCCAAAGAAGAAATAACGAAGCACTAAAGGGTAATTCCTTTAACTCTTGCATCAAAAATGAGCCCCTTGTGCAGAAATCACCACAGAGCACGAACATACACACACATGCACACATGTGTGTAGAAACAGGTTATTTATGAAACTTGTTTTTCACAGGTCTTATCATTGAAGTGAGCAACTCCAGTTGAAATCAGACCTGGTTGATTTTACAGATGCCTAATATTATCTTTTTTGTGACAAACAAAACAAAAAATTCTGGGTGCCATTGCTGGGGGGGGTGGGATAAAAACTGGAAAGACGTTTCCATCAGTACTAAACCATATATAGTATTGTAACAGGGACATTTTCATTTACCTTTAATAAGAGTACGTGAAGTTGATGTAATAGTTGGCTGGAAGTTTCAATTTTTTATACTGTAGTGACATGGAGAATAATACAATTCATTTGGCTAATCAAATTTTTTAACCTATGAAGTTTTATCCATTAAATCGAACATGCCTCTTACCTGGGTTTCAAATTCTAGCAGTCTGAATGAGGTGGAACAAGGTAGCGACTGTTATTCAGAGACAAATGTTGGATGAATTTGTGTCATTTTGTCCTCTTGCTGTTTTTATGGATGAGTGTATCGAAAGAGTCTTGTGCCCAGATCAGTTCCTTTTTTGTTTAAAGCAAGTATTTTCATCCAAGGTCAGTTATTATTAATCATACATCATTTCAGGAAGAAATTAGATCCCCTTGCGATAATTTTTGTGGCTCCTGATAAAACTGCATTATTTTGTTTATATTCATATCTTCTTTTATATTACTGTCACTTGTATTTTGCTGTCGTGTAGGCAGGGACTTCACTTCAGGGTGTGACGTCTTTGCCTTTACAAGTTTGGGTAGAAAAGACCCTTTAGCCTTGGCAGGCAACTCTTTTAGGACGACACTCCGAAATCAAACGAGTGTGTAGAAGGCTACTCTGAATACAAACCTTGTTCTCTAACCTTGGACTGTGCCATAGCCATTGTACCGTGGCCTTCCATGTTCTTGGGTTTGAGTTCCCTTGCCCGAGGGTACAATCAGGCATTTATCCTCATTTTCGTTCTCTTTCCTGTATTTTCGAAAAGTGTATAGGAAAGGCTGATGAGAAAGCAAAAGTTGCTTGGTGGATTATCAAGAAAGTGTCTTCATCTTTGCCTAATCTATTCCTTCTGAGTGTTTTATTTCTAAATCCATCCTGACTATCCTCTCCCAGTTGCTGTGGCAAACCTGGTGGATCTCATTTGCCTTACAATGTGTTCCGGCCCCACCTTGTCGACCAGTTGCTTCCAGCGTTTATTTTTTTTTTAATGAGGTATGGTGACTTTTAGCCTATTTATACTCTCAACAGAATTTTTGTAAATAATGTAAATACTGTTGTTGTTGATGGTATTGTTGTTTATTGTTCTGTTGATTTTTACAATGTTACTGTTGTTGTGAGAGTATTTATTAGTTCTGATACGATTTTATGTTGTTAATTCTAATTCTTTCGGGAGACATTGAGCTGAACTCTGGGCCTGTTATTCATTACAGTAAGAAAAATATTTGCGGCTTAAGTTCAAATTTTCTTTATCTCCAGAGTTGTACCCATGAATACGATTTGATGTTTTTATCTGAGACTCTTGTAAGTAGTAACAAGTCAAAGGCTGAGTTTTTAATACCAGGGTTTTATGGGCCTGATTTTATTTACCATCGTAAGGTATGGCTGTATACACTAAGTCTGCACGACCCATTTATTGTCAGAAAAATTTGGAGTGCAGTTGCCATGAAGTTTTTTTTTTTTTTCAGTAATTTCTACAATATTTGCATATTTGCTGTTTACCAGAATCCAAACATCAACAATTCTATATATGAATGTCTTTTGGAAAGGATTAGTATGGCTCAGTCACAGGATTCAAAAATTTCATTCGTTATTTGTGGAGACTGTAATGCAGAGCATAGTGAGTGGCTAAATTCAAATTCCACAGGTCAACATGGCCAGTCTGTTCTCGAGTTCTGTGTATTCTCCGATTTTGTCCAGCTAATTGAGGAACCCATGCACGTTTCTGGTAATGGATTAGACCTCATATTCACATATGTTCCAGCTATTGTCACGTCCAAGGTCTGTGACTGTATAAGCACTTCTGATCGTTGTACCACTGATATGGACATATCTGTCAATCAGTATATTCCTAATCCACCACTGGAAAAACAGTCTAGTTGAAATCTAGAGCCAATTGGGATCGCATTATTGAAGCTTGCCAGGCACTTAATATTTCAGTTGCTATATTAGATCCTGATCCTAAGAAGTTGAATGAAATGCTGATGGCTATTTTAATAAGATATGTCCCTAGAAAGGTCGTCTTTAGGGCAAATGACCAGTCATGGTTTGATGATACATGTTGACGAATCTACCATGACAAATAGACCAGATTCAACGCATGGAGACAAAATCGTTCAAATGAATATTACGCCATTTTTGCTGAGTCTCGCTGTGCTGAGAATAGAATTTACCATACAGCTGAGAGAGATTACAATAATTCCTTGAAGAGGAAACTTGAAGGAATTACTCAGCCTCATCTGTGGTGGACCAAATTGGCATCATCTATTTTTAGGTCAGGCTCGTCTTCCATTCCACCACTACTAACAGATGATGGTAGACTGGTTAGTGGCCCTAGGGGAAAAGGTTGAACAGCTGAGGATCTCCCATTACTCATACTTGTCATCTTGAACCTCTTCTTACGAAAGTTGCATTTTGCTCTTGGGATCTTCAGAAAATTCTGGATAATCTTGATAGCTGGGGTGGAGAAGATATTGACGGTTTCTTCCCTTTGTTTTTTAAAAATGTTTCTAGTGTGTTGTCTCCCAAGATTACTAGATTTTATAGATTTTTATGTAGACGTAGTATCTTTGTGGATAAGCACAAGCTTAGTAATACAGTGCCTGTTCCAAAGAGTGGCATATTTGCAGACTGCAGTAACTACGGCTTAAAAACTTATTTTTAAGCCACTATATAAGTATGTGGAATCTAAAGGATTGTTAGCTGATAGATGGCATGCATTCAGAAAGCAGATGGGTACCTGCAATGCTCTTTTAGAATTGACATGCCACTTGCAAGAGTATCTCGATAAGGGTTTTGACTGCAGAGTAATTCAAATCGATTTTAGTGCTCCTTTCGATTTAGTAAATCACAAGGCACTTATTTATAAACTTCAGAATCTTGGAGTGGGTGGATATGTTTTAGGATTACTTCAAGATTTCCTTACAGGTAGGCAGCAGCAAGTTGCTGTGGACGGAATCTTTAGTGAACCAAGACCTATTGTGCATGGAGTTCCACAGGCCAGTGTTCTTGGTCCACTGTTATTTTTAGTGTATGCAGGTAATATGGTTGTTGGCCTGGAAAACAAGATTGTTCAGTGTGCCGATGATTCAAGGCTTGCGAGTGTAATGAAGACCCCACTTATGAGAAATGAAGCTGCCCTCAGTCTCAATCCGGACGTGGACCGGATCAGGGAATGGTGTAGTCGGTGGCATGAGGCTGAATTCCAGTAAAACGAAAACACTATTGATTAGCAGATCTCGTACAGATTTAACACCCCATCCTCTCCTTCAGGTGGATGGAATTTGGCTGACTAAGTCTGAAGCTTTAACTGTTCTAGGTGTAAGTTTTGACTCACATCTTGCTTTTGAGAAACATCTAATGAAAGTTTCAGCAAATACTGCATGAAAGTTAGGTATTGTTCGAAGGCCTCATATATTTATAACAATGATAAAATCAATGCAACCCGTTTTAGGTCACTTGTGCTCCCTTTACTGGAATACTGTTCTCTGGTGTGGGTGTCTGCTTCTGCCAGAGATTTATCTCTTTTAGAGAGAGTAGTTCGTGGTGGTAGGTTTCTGTTTCCAAATATTAGCAGTTATGACTTGGACAATCGACTGATGGTCTCTTGTCTGTCACTTTTTCATAAGTTGTATTTTAATAGAGATCTTCCACATTCACAACTGATCCTTGATCCCCTTTATCTGCCGAGAACAACAAGATTCGCTGAACAGCAGCACCAATATGCATTAAATGTGCCTCGCTGTCAAACTTCTCAGTTCCAGAAGTCCTTTATTCCTCACACCGTTGGACTGTGGAACAGTCTCCCTGAGGCTGTCGTGCAATTGACTTTTTTTCTTTTTGATAAGTAAAGTATATCTATATCTCTTCTTTCTGTATTTCCCTTTACCTTCTCTTACTTCCTGATGAGCACCATATTCTTTGGAAGCCTGAATTTCAAATCAATGGCCTCTGTGGGCTTGTTCCATATGAATAGGGTTCATCGGAATAATAGTGGTGTTAACTAGCACTCAACTATCCTATTTTATCCGAGCCTGAACACGTCATGAATACTCTGATGCCGTAATTCTATTTGAAACATAGTTATTACTTGAAATCACTTCCAATCACGTTTCTGAGTTTGACCTACCTCAACTGCCTTGCTGGAACGGCTGCACGTCTTATCAGTGTCTCCCGGACTGTACTCTCTGAGTCTGCATCGAGACAAGGTTGCTGCTATTCTTCCATAGCTTGGGATAAATCTTGATAATATATCTTATGTAGAACAAGAAGAAAGTTCTTGAGGCAGAAAAAGATATCATATATCTCTCTTGTCTGTGTGTGTGTGTGTGTGTGAGAGAGAGAGAGAGAGAGAGAGAGAGAGAGAGAGAGAGAGAGAGAGAGTGTGTGTGTGTGTAGCCTCGTAGCTCCAGTGATATTGCGAGCTCACAAACTGGATGGCCAGTATTCGATCCCCTAACTGATGAGTGAATGAGATAGGTGCGTGTCTTAAGAATCCATAATGTACTTGGTCGTTAGTTGACTGGTACAGTATAAGCCGAAGCTGGTGTTGGGAAAGAGAGAGAGGAGGCGGGAAACAGTAGACGTGAGTGGTGTGTACTCCGTCACAATGTTTATCGTCAAACGGCAAGGACATGAGGAAATAACTTTCTTCCCTCATCTCCCTTCTTCCACGAAAACTATTCCCTAGATATTCTCTTTGGTGGATAAACAGCTTTAACTCTCTCTCTCTCTCTCTCTCTCTCTCTCTCTCTCTCTCTCTCTCTCTCTTACTGTAACGTTTCTTCGCTTCCAGACTTTTGACGGGGAAGATGCCTCAGATACGGGTGATGAATGTTCCACGTCTGCGCATGCGTCAGATTCCAACTCGCGTGTCGTCAGTCCTCGCTACGTGGGGTCGTTTTCTACCAACATATTTTTTCTACACTGAAATGCGTTTTTAGAAATCCAGAAACTAATCAGTACCACTATTACTACTATAGTTCCATCGTGCATCACTTCTCTGCGTGTAGTAGTAATAGCAGTGTTAGTTTTCATATTTACAGAAATAGTCATCTAGTATCCTAATTGTTAAAATTACCAATCTAACTCTCTCTCCCTCTTTCTCTTAGCTTTCTTTTATGAGGATTATTATTGATATTGGTGTTGTTATTGTGCGTCTGTGGTTAATGCTATTTATTTTCCATACCCTCGATGACTCCTTATGAAGTTCTTTAAACGATTTGGATAGGTCAGCAGAAGAGTGAGAGAAATGCCACCGTAGCAAAGAGCGAAATAGCCTGGGTAGAGTAGTACAGTAGTGGAGTGAAATAGACTTCATCTGCCATAGTGTACAGCGCAACCTCGGCTAAAGATTATGTCGTCTCACCTGCAGACCTCAACCCCGGAATACGCAGGCCTCAGATGTCTTTCCAAAATTATAAAATTGTACATTTCCAGAATTACTGTGGGGGGATGAATCAACTTGAGGATTACAGGATTCTCAGTATCGAAAGCAGGATAAGGATTCAGATCGTCAAAAGATCAGATCCCCTTCTGTAAGTGGAGCCATGATAACCCGAAAAGCCGTTTCAAGTAAGGTGTAAAATCAAAATAATCTCCATGGACATTTTCTTACCGTGTTTTACGATTACACTTTTTGTAAATAGACTTATTAATTGGAGTCAGGGAAATTTTGAGGAAAGTCTAAGAGGAGAGTGCGTGATTATGGAAAGAAAATGGTCGGACTGAGAAAGGCTGGAAGAAGGAATTCCTGTTACTGGGAATGCAATTTCCCTGGATTTTTCATTACGGTTCCGTCCGTTTGGTGTTTGTAGGAGATGAAAAATCCAACGATTAACCCTCAAGAATTTCAAAGATTCTCTCTGAAGCTTTCAGTGGGTGAGGATGTCGCAAGGTTGTGGATGTGTATTTCCTCCAACAAGGACATGTCTTAGGTTCAGTTTGTTTGTCTGTGTTTTAGCTGGGTTACACATCAAGTTTTGGGCGGATTTCTACGAAAGCTCTGTGAAAGGTGGATTTCGTGACTGGCAAAGACTGAACAGGCTTCGGGAAAGGTAGGAATGTGTCTTTTGTGAAGAAGGAATTCGTCTGAGGGTGGATTGCTCAGTCTTAGCTGAGGGTGATGGCGTCCGAGAGCTGTTGTTATAAATTAGCTGTCATCATTATTGTTGTCGTTGGCATGATACTCGCTCATCTCCTCAGTGCATCGGTGCCTGAAGAAGAAGAAGACTGTATCTCTTCGGAAGCTTGTACTTTAAAAATTAAAGAATCTGGAATCTTATCGAAGTCTAAGACGAGCAATATGAATGTATAAATAAATAAATAGATATATATATATATATATATATATATATATATATATATATATATATATATATATATATATATATATATATATATATATATATATATATATATATATATATATATATATATATATATATATATATATATATATATATATATATATATATATATATATATATATATATATATATATATATATATATATATATATATATATATATATATATATATATATATATATATATATATATATATATATATATATATATATATATATATATATATATATATATATATATATATATATATATATATATATATATATATATATATATATATATATATATATATATATATATATGCGTTCTCCTACCTTGTCCATATTAGTGCGTCTTAATTTACTTCTCTCTGTATAGTAAAATAATCCGCAGGCATAATAGGTCGATGTTTATTGTCCGTAGGTGAGGAACAACACACATTACACCTCGACATAATAATGACTAGATTTTAATACCCAGAAATATTAGAAAAGTTATGAGATTTCATTTGCATATATATGTATATATACCGGGTGTTTCGAAATTAGAGCCCCCCCTCCACAGAACAAGTGGAAAGTTATGAAATTTTCTACTATAGCCTATCTCCAAGTACATTATTTTAAGTTTCTATTAAGCTATTTTTCATTTTACATTTCTTGTATTTTCAGACTGAGTGACGGAGTTAGATACAGCCATGGCTAACGACTCGGAGGAAATCAGATGGATTGACCAAATCCAGGCTATAACCTTCAGAGAGGTCAGGGATGCTGGCGCATCCTTCATTTCACATTCCTGGATAGCTAAATACACTAAAAGAGATGAATCCTTTGTTAAAAGAAACTGGAACAAAAATCCATAGGACTGTCATTGCGAAAAGAGTGAGAATCTTGGAAGGCCTGAAGTCCTTTCTCAGGAGTCAAAAGACATCATAGCTGAGGCAGTGGGTAGACCAAGAAAGTCTTTACGTAAATTGGCGCTTGAAATAGAAACAAAAAGGGGAAAGAAGAGAAGTTATAGTGCTGTATATCGTGAGTTGAAAAAATCTGGTATCAAGCCATTTCATGTTATCAGCAAGCCCAACAGCACTCAGCAGCAGAGAGAAGATCGCGCATGGTTTTGTGGTTCATTTCTTAAAGATTGGGATGAAGCTGACTTTCTCCATGTTGCTGCATCAGATAAATTCTTCATTTACACAGTCAGGAAGCCAAGTCATAAAAATGACATCATTTGGGCTGCAAAGTTGGATGATATCAGCGATGACGTGCGCTATCACCAAGTTGTGAAATTTTCCTGAATGTTTGGGAATTTTTCTCTGTTTCACAGCCAAACAGTTAATGTGGATCATCAAAGAAAAAGGACAGTCATGGAATGGCAAATACTTCAGAGAAACTGTGCTTACTGGTGGAGTATATCCTTTCCTCAAAGATCCTGAAAATGTGTTATCTGTTGAAGAAGTCACATTTTTGCATGATAAGGCACCATGTTTCAACGCTCTTCAGACACAGGAGCTGCTTCGAAACAGTGGTATCGATTTCTTCTCGTCAAGTGAATTTCCAGGTAGCTCCCCTGACCTTAATGTGTGTGAAAACATTGGTAGTATCTTAAAGGATCATGTTGAAGTGCGCACAGTGAACTATGATAGTATGCCAAGCCTCGATGACCTGCGAAGAGAGGTGACCGAAGTGCTCAGGGAAATGGAGTTAGAGTCTCAGCTTTTTTGCGATTTTCTGAAATCATACCCCTCAAGAATGCAGGCTGTGGTACAGGCAGATGGAGGCCACACAAAATAATAAATACTCAGAGAGAAACTTAAATAAATACCTTTTCTGAATTACTTTTGTTTTTGTCTGTATCAATTTTAGTTTATGCTGTAGAGGGGGCCTCTAATTTTAAAACATATATATATATATATATATATATATATATATATATATATATATATATATATATATATATATATATATATATATATATATATATATATATATATATATATATATATATATATATATATATATATATATATATATATATATATATTTTATAAATTTTATATATATATATATATATATATTTTATATATATATATATATATATATATATATATATATATATATATATATATATATATATATATATATATATATTTTATAAATTTTATATATATATATATTTATATATATATATATTATATATATATATTTATATAATATTTATATATATATATATATATATATATATATATTTTATATATATGTATATATTATTTATATTATATATATATATATATATATATATATATATATATATATATATATTTATATATATATATATATATATATATATATATATATATATATATATATATATATATATATATATATATATATATATATATATATATATATATATATATATATATATATATATATATTATATATATATATATATATATATATATATATATATATATATATATATATATATATATATATATATATATATATATATATATATATATATAAGAAAAACAATATCATCAACTGAACTTGAAAAGTAATTACCATATGAAAAAATGATGGGCGGCAATGTTGGGAATAATTCTGAAGCCAAGATAGCTTGTGAGAGAAACCAAAATTTTAAGAATATCAACAAAAAGATGAACAGCAAGGGATAATTCCGAACAACGAAGGATGAAGCACACGGCCACGGAGATCAAGAAGACTGCACCGAAGGCCAGGAGGAGCTGAAGATCAAAGAACGGGTCACCCAGCCATTAGAAAGAGCCAACAACGGATGTTGGGTGCGGCACATCACATACATACATATATACGAGTGAGTATATGCCCAAGTCGCGGTTATTTCCTCATTGCATCAGTACCTGAAAAAGAAGGCTGTATGTCTTCGAAACCTTGTACTTGGGAAATGAAAGAATCTGGAGTCTAAACCATCCCGTCTTATTGAAGTCTAATTCAAGTAAAAGGAATATATATACACTGTGAAGTTGTGTGGCTATTTGTGATTATATATATATATTTTCATGATGTTGCCTTGTAATACATATATCCTCCTATAATTTTGACATATTTACTTTTTTTTCATGTACTATGTGTAATGATAATGATTGTTGAAGTGTCGTATTTAGTTTGGCATCAGATCTCAAAAGATCTAATGATTAAAATAATTGATAGCGTGATTTAGAATTGATAATACAACTTTAATAGTAACGTAGTTTAGAATGAATATATTTCTTGATAAGAGCGTAGTATATGAACATGCGTGTGTCCAGCAAGGACTTGTTTCATTTCAATTGTCATCAGTTGAGATAAGAGAGAAAGCTTTGTTTTGGGTCATGATGACAGGTTTGGCTAACAAATGCCGATTCGTCCCATACGAGCTCAAGACGAGTGATTTCACGTTGTTACATGTTCGAGTCACGTACGCCACTTTGAGAGAAAAAATATGTCTTGATCAGTTACGCCATGTTTTGTAAGATTGCGTTCAAAACGTTTTGCTGGGATGACGTCACTTTCCTTCTAGAAGTTTCTCCATTGTATTTCGCACCCAAAATGCTTTAATGACGTCACCTCCCTGCTTCTAGAACTTCCCTTTTGTATCTTGTACCCAAAATGCTTTAATGACATCATGTAATTGTTTCACGTGTTTCTGGAATTCTGAAATTTGTTTCATTCTGATTTCTGAGACCAGATAGTTTGGTTCCCCCCCCCTCTCTCTCTCTCTCTCTCTCTCTCTCTCTCTCTCTCTCTCTCGTTCTTAGAAAGAGATTACTTTTAACGTAGTGTTTTGTGGTCACGTATTAGCATTAACTTTTGAGATCTGAATTTAGTAAAGTTATTTAATTTGTAACGGCACCTGGTAAAAAAGTGTGTTTTGTGGTAACGCAGCTGCAGCAAGTGATTTACAGATTTTCACAAGTTTGTGTAAGGTAACGTGAATTTTACTTATTGATACCATGGTATGATAAGTTAGGAAATTTTGACAGAGTGAAATCATTATTGATAAATATTATGTGTATTCTTGTGTGTTTTTCTATTTACAATCTTCATATTTACACATTTTTTATGTTGTGATGTAACATTTATTTACGTAGCATTTAAATATTTCTTGGTAATTTAACATTGCATACTTAATTTAATATTTCATTTATTAAGATTTTCTTTTCAAATCTTGAGTAATTCTTGATAGTTTAAATTTTGCTTGATTGATTTAAATTCCTGATAAAGTTTTTGTGAATTAGTTTTGTTTCATAATTTAATTCAAGAATTAATTGAGTGTTCTATTATTTTCAAGTAATAATAAATTTTTCAGATTGTGAATTCTAATTAATTGTGAATTCTAATTAATTGTGAATTCTAATTAATTGTGAATTCTAATTATAAACTTTGAATTTGAAAATAAATTTTTGTATTTAACATTTATTAGAAAAAGTGTTTCATTTATTGATCACCAGTGAATAGGATTGATTGTGTGCGCATAAGGGAAAGTGATAAACATGTTTTGTTCTTTTAGTTTTGCTAAAGTGAATTAAGACCATGGAAACAGTTAGTAGTTTTGATGGAGTGATGCCCTTTTACTCTAGAATATTTCTAGTTTAAATTTTGATACCTCACCCATTTTCTGATAAACTTAGTTTGATTTTTCAAGTAATAAATAAGTTTTTTCTTAAGGGATCACTGCTACCTTTAGAGTACTCAGTCGTAATAATTAATGTTATGAGAGTTCAGGTATCTGGCTGAAGTGAGGTATATTTTTGATTTTTGAGATTAGTTGTGTAATAACCAGGTACTTGATACGCATCGTGACATTATATATATATATATATATATATATATATATATATATATATATATATATATATATATATATATATATATATATATATATATATATATACTATATATATGTGTGTGTGTGTGTGTGTGTGTGTGTGTGTGTGTGTATGTGTGTGTCTGATGATTGCAATAACCACCATTCCCTCTTAACTTTTTGGATACTCTTTTTTATTATAGAACTAAAACGCAAGATTATTCTGACGTCCAAAGCAGGATAACCCACATCGGGAGTATCAGAATGAAGTCATTACCGACCTGGCCACATTTTATATACCTATCATAACCGCAGTGCCTCCTATACATCTCTGAATTCTTCCCATTTTTTGGGATGCGCTTGTCACTATAAAGCGTGAAGAGTTGAGAGAGTATTATATGTATGCATGTATGTATGTGTGTATATATATATATAAATATATATATATATATATATATATATATATATATATATATATATATATATATATATATATATATATATATATATATATATATATATATATATATATATATATATATATATATATATATATATATATATATATATATATATATATATATATATATAAATATATATATATATAAATATATATACAGTATATATATATATAAATATATATATATAATATATAATATATATATATATATATATATATATATATATATATATATATATATATATATATATATATAGTTCGGAAGTGTTAGAAGGAGGAAGGAAGAAAAACTAGAAGGGCTGGACAAGTGTGAAAGAGGGAGGGGAAAGGGAATACCTCATCATCCATGAAGTGTGTTTGATAGAGGTGCTGCGTGGTTAGGGGGATTCGACGTGCTACTGCAGAACCTTCTTTGAGGTGTATGAATCTGGTTGTGCTGTGGAAGTTTTCAGCACAGGGCTCATACCCGATTCATCAATTTAAATGTGAATGCGGAAGTGTTCGTGGTCCTTTCTTCTCGGGGGAGGGTGCTACCCTGTTAGGGAAATGGCTTGAGAGAGAGAAAGAGGAGGTCCTGTAAGTCACGTTGGAGGCATATTATATATATATATATATATATATATATATATATATATATATATATATATATATATATATATATATATATATATATATATATATATTATATACACATATATATATTTATACACATATACAGAAACGGACCATGAGTCGGGGTCAAAAACCGATATCATTAATTGGTAATGTACCAGCCCGCACTCAATACGTTGAAACCCTTGAGAATAGTTAAAGTGGTGAGGTGTTAGGTGAGGAACCGGAGGGGTTTGGAGGGGAAGTCTCTCAGAGGCGGTTCTGCTGCGATATGCAGACGTCATCAGAGTAACGCGGAGTGTGAAGAAAGTCCACAAGCAGATATCTGCATAACTGAAGAGCCCATTCTGACAGAAAATTTTGCTCTGATGTGACTTTATTGTTATATTAATTCAGTTTTGTTTTTTTCTCCCACATTCTTTTTCATTTATTTTCATTTACATTACTTTTTGTAGTTTCCACGCTTGGCTTTTGATTTAGCGGGTACTTGGTGTCATCATTTTTTACTCCATAACATTGCATACACATTATGAATTATGGTTGTCTTTCTTTGTATCTATCGCTTTTAGTGGGCTTTTCATCGCGTGTTAAGTCCATGAATTAATATGTTTTCTTGATGTGACATCATCAAACAAAATAAATAGATAAATAAGTAAATCCAGCATCCTCAGTTTTCTCATTTGCTCTCGTCATCTCTTTCTCTGCCTTTGCGGTTTCACCGGCTTCTGCTGTCTTCAGAGGCTGCATCCCTCTCTTTTACTTCATTTTGCCGTTTCGCTTCTAGTGCAATTTCCATTCTAACTATGTCGTGTCCTTTTTGTTTCTATTGAACTCTCTCTCTCTCTCTCTCTCTCTCTCTCTCTCTCTCTCTCTCTCTCTCTCTCTCTCTCTCAGTCAGCATCTTTGAAATTTTCTTGTTTGATAATGTCCTTCAAACCGTTCACTGCCAGAATGTGGAATTCCTTAGACTTCTTCAGATACTTACTCAACAAAAAGGCATTATATATCTCACTAATTAAGGACAGCGCTCAACAAAATAATTTTGGAATATTTTATCTGTGAAAAAGTGATCTTACTTTAAAAAGTACGATGAAAATATGTAACAGAACTTGCATCGTCATACACCGTTGGGCTGGTCCGTGTTTTTTTTTTTTTTTTTTTTTTTTTTTTTTTTTGGGTGGGGGTAAGTTTGAATGAATGGGCGGGAGCACATGCAACTCATGACCATTTATCACTGACGAAGTTTAAAATAAGAACTTTATTATATATCATTTCGAGAGGATTTACCTGGAATTGTGTTTTTTACTTGTGTCTTTTTTGACAAAAACTTATTTTCACCTTCGACGTGAAATCACAGGAGAGGAATTGGGTTTGAACAGGCTCTCTCAAATGGCGTTGGCTTCATTGTCAGGATTTTTACGTTTTTTTCTTTTGCTACTTTTTCTTCCTCTTTTATTGACTGTCGTCCTTGGAATTCGTGACATGGCTTTATTTCTTGTTTATGATGAGCTGAACCCAAATTAATCCTACGGACTTTTGGATATTTTTGGCGTCTGCTTGTGATGTTATGTTATTTTAGGTTATGTTATGCTGTGTTGACATTGATGCATTTATCGTCTTCGATTCCACCCAAATGTTTCCTTCCGTTTTCTTTCATGAAAGCGATTTCATTCTCACGCAGTCTTCTGTTACTGTAGACTGCCGTGTCAGGCACACCAGTCGCTCCTCCGGTCACTGCTGAGGATCTCATTCAGTCGTCTCTTTTGAAGGCATTTGATTCACAGCTCCCGTGATGCGTAACATAAACTATCATTATGACTTAAGAATAAATATAAAAAAAAAACTTATATTCCGAGTGGCCAGACCTTGCTCCTCCTCGCAGGCTGGTAAATTCATCAGTCCATTTGCCTCCATGGATATAGTGCAGGAATATTAATGGAAAATATAATTCCCTCAGAGAAATATTCTCGCAGCCCTCCACCAGAATCAAACTCTTGTCGTCCAAAGATTAATCCTCAGTACAAAGAATCTCTTTTGTGCTAATATACTACATACATCTGTCGATGTGCCTTTGCGAGTCTATGGAGCGGTTATGTCCTGAAGTTTTGCTGTAGAGGCAGTTCATTCGTAGTTTAATGACAAAATGATGAATGTGATTGACTGCTGTATAGTCTTTTCTTCTGGAGCACTTTCTATTAGGAATGAATGGCAATTAATGTATATATACTGTAATATATATATATATATACTATATATATATATATATATATATATATATATATATATATATATATATATATTTATATATATATATATGCATTGTGTGTGTGTGTAGAATTTACTGGTCACTTTCACCAGATACATATGTAATTGTAATAGCCACAATGCCCTCTTAACTTCTCGAATTCTTTGTGCTTTTTTGGATACGCTTGTCACTACAAA
The DNA here is from genome assembly GCF_040412425.1 of Macrobrachium rosenbergii. NCBI lineage: Eukaryota > Metazoa > Arthropoda > Malacostraca > Decapoda > Palaemonidae > Macrobrachium > Macrobrachium rosenbergii. The sequence goes on along the minus strand of NC_089753.1, from coordinate 2,186,263 downwards.
GCCGTAAGATCCAAGCGCAAGAAACTGAAGAGACTGTGATGCCCGGTCGCGGGAAACGAACCTGCGTCACCATAATCACAAGGAGGTCACGTTGCCGACCTGACCACGAGAAGGATAAAAGTCTATTACCTCTCATACATACATAAACCTGTCGTTTTCAGATATATTTATTAGAGCTGGAATAGACCCATCCTCACCATTGTAGCCAAGTGGGCAATCGTTTTTATTGCTTTTTAGGCTGAAATATATATGTAGAATCTACTGGTCACTTTCACCAGATACATATGTAATTGTAATAGCCACAATGCCCTCTTAACTTCTCGAATTCTTCGCGTTTTTTTGGATATGCTTGTCACTACAAAGCTGTAAGACCCAAGCACAAGAAATTGAAGAGACTGTGATGCCCGGTCGCGGGAAACGAACCCACATCACCATAATCACTTGGCTACAATGGTGAGGATGGGTCTATTCCAGCTCTAATAAATATATCTGAAAACGACAGGTATATGTATGTACGAGAGGTAATAGACTTTTATCCTTCTTGTGGTCAGGTTGGCAACGTGACCTCCTTGTGATTATGGTGACGCGGGTTCGTTTCCCGCGACCAGGAATCAAAGTCTCTTCAATTTCTTGCCCTTGGATCTTACGGCTTTGGATGACTATCCAAAAAGCGGCTTTGTGGTGAAAGTGACAAGTAGATTCCATTTCAGCAAAAAAAAAAACGTGCCCACTTGAATGGAGGATGGGTTATTCCGAATAAATATATCTGAAAACGACAGGTATGTGTATGCAGCGAGAGGTAGACATTAAGAGATCGGCAACGTGACCTCAGTGATTATGGTGACACACACACACACACACACACACACACACATCCAAAAAAAAAGTGCGATTGATATTGTGGCTATTATATATATATATATATATATATATATATATATATATATATATATATATATATATATATATATATATATATATTTGTGTGTGTGTGCACTGAATGTCCCAATTTTTTATTTTAAAATCTATAACATTGTTATAAAAATGCAACCCACGTCACTGTGGCCAAGTATGACCATGAGTGTAGGAAAATTAAGGCAAGAGGAAACCCTTGATGATCAACTTAGAAGATTAATTTTTATGATTCTGCCCTTGTCTGACTCCCACGCTTTCTTTTCTGTTTCCAGCTTTATGATCCCTTCAAACCGAACCGCCAAATTGCCCCGAGATGGAAGAGGACATTTACCCCCATCGTGATTACAAGGATACTGAAAAACGGGAGATAGTCATCAGGTCAGCAACAGCTGTCATCAGCTGATCTTCAACTGTCGGTTTCACCATCTCCATTACCCCAACCTCAGGTGCCCTCAAGTCACAATGGCAAGGCGAGTTGGAGCTCCACCTAAAAGCAGTCTTAGGAGTTACGCAGAACGACCTGACCAGTCACATATACGATAGACCTACAGACCTGAAATTTTAAATCCAGTTAATGAGAGTACCCATCCAAGTATCTTCGCATAGACCTAAACAATTGAAACTTCGGGAGAAGTCAGTTGACCGAGTAGGTTACCAAGAGGAAGAAATTCCAAGATGAGCAGATCAAAACCCCACGTGAAGGGTGAGCAGCATTAATTCCAGTATGAAAAGCTAAGACGCTGAAAGATAACCCTACACTGACAAATCGCAGAGCACCTGAACATCGCACTCCTTCGAAGACGTCGGGGACTAGCCAGCCATATTCCCTCCACCGAACCAGGCTCATCCCTGTAAAGTCACCAGTTGTAGTAAGCCTACACTATGATGCAGTGCAACGAGAAACACCGGATCACACATGCAAGAAAGTTCATTACTAGACTGACATAGTATGGGGCCGAAACCAAATGAAAAAGGAAGTCGTTAGTTCACAAATGGGGAAGTAAAATAAAGTACTGATGTAAGTAAAACACTGAAGTAAAATAAGGTAATGAAGCAAATTCCATATTAATGTAAAAGAATTAAATTCTATACTGGGGAAACACTATCAATATTTTCATCACTGTCGAAGTCATCCACTTTGTTAAAAATGTTATCAAACAATTCCTTTTTGCTTAATCAAGTGTAATAATGCTCATTGCTGTTTTAGCATTTTTCTGGTAAGTACTAGTAAGAGAAGTATTCATATACGAGATAACCTGAAATTGCTGAATCTCTGTGTTGTATTAATTACATTGAAATTTGGTTTTCCTATAACAACATCTTCCATCCATTGTCAAACGCTGAAATTGTTATATCAGCAAAATTTCCGAGAGCAGTTTTCTTGTACCGGTGGATTGCTGGTAGTAACCACTTGTTGGGGAGAGCATGTACAGTACAACCACACTGTAATGAAATCCCTCATCTCTGTAATCTTGATTCCAGTGTAATCCTCTAGTAAATGATGTTGCTGTTTATGCAGAATTGCCATGAGAGGTAAAAATGATGAAACCTCTCACTGAAAGCTTTGAGACGGAGTACCCATTGTAGTGTTGAGGTTTCTAATCTGATTTATTTCTGTGTTAAAATAAGTGAAATATCTTTTAATGTCTCAGTTAGTATCAGAGATGTACCTGAAGAGAATGGTTGCATGATTTAACTAACATGATCTCTTTGTACCATTTGTAAAGTCAGTTCATACGTCAGGCTTTTGTCATTTGCGTTTCAATCATTTGTTCGGGATTCTGAAATGAAGTCATCCCAGTCTCCGCCCGCGTGTGAGTGTGCTGATTCCAGGCTCATAAGTTCATTCATGTTTGATTTTGTATCTAATTGTTTCTCATGTGTAACATTTTCATTGTGATTTATTATTTTTGTCATCGGTTATTTTTTAAGCAATCTTATTTACCTTTCATTCTGTATTTGTAGGCTATATTTCATTTGTGCTTCTTATTGTTAGTTTTGAGAGCGTCAGTTATCAGTTGTATTTTTTTGTAATAACTGTCAAAAGTTAACAACCCGCAGTATCGTTAAAAGCCCTGGTTGATCCATAAGTAGCTCTACTGATATTAAAGTTTTTGAAAGAAAGAAAATAGTAAGCTGAAAATACATATTGTGTTTGTGATACTTCTCAACTCTGTTTGAGGGACCAAGTGTAACTTCGGGTGTTCCTGAGAGAGAGAGAGAGAGAGAGAGAGAGAGCTTGGTTAGCAATTCAAAGTTGTAGTGTTCTAGTAAATGTGGAGCCCTAAACGGGTGTACTAAAGTGATTATTGAAATCACTGCTTGACATTGACACAAGGATCAAGTGGAGGTGCAGCCTTGAGCACTAGCAACACCTGTTTGGGGCTCCACATTTACTAGAACACTACTATTTTGAATTGCTAACCATGCTCTCTCTCTCTCTCTCTCTCTCTCTCTCTCTCTCTCTCTCTCTCTCTCTCTCTCAGGAACACCTTAAGTTGCACTCGGTCCCTCAGAGTTGAGAAGTATCACAAACAGAATACTATTCGTCACCCATTCGAGTAGTGGACCAGACCAACTCTCAAGCAAAAATCAATAACTTCCCCACAGGACTGCACCATCAGGTAATATATATATATATATATATATATATATATATATATATATATATATATATATATATATATAAATATATATATATATATATATATATATATATATATATATATAATATAAATATTCACTGTTCGGCCTCTCTTCCTTGCTTCTTAATCGAACAATAAAAATTTACCTTTGTTAAAATAAGCGGGCAGACAATGTAGGCTGTTAGCATGCAAAGAAGCGAGCAGGAAGCAGCGTTTTCAAATTAAATTCGCCAACGGGCGAGACTTTAGCTTAGAGGGTCATAGTGGGATACAGTTTTGCTAGGCCAGACCTTAGTTATACTGTTCTTAAAACCCACTTTTCTCTACTGGCGAGACTATTGTCATTTAAGGTCAAGCCCTGCCTATACTCTTGCCACGACGAAGAGGCCTCTCTGGCGAGGCTTTTAAAGATCTGCCCTGTTGCCAGTTTTACGAAAACCACAACTGACACGTGTGTGACAGACCTTTAAATGTCTTCGAGACAAACCCTGAGGCTATACTTATAAGATTTTTAGGGGCTTTTCATTTCCAGGTACTTTAATCTCCTTCCTACTCCGCCCTGCTCTCTCTCTCTCTCTCTCTCTCTCTCTCTCTCTCTCTCTCTCTCTCTCTCTCTCTCTCTCTCTCTTCTAAATCTTACAGCTTTTTTTTTTTTACATATGATCACCTTATCTATTTTGTCAGTACTTGTAGATAGATGTACATTTATCATTTTACACAATTAGATACTTAAAAGTATTTAATTAATGCTATAGAAATAGGTGATATATTTCTTGTTCATTTTTCGAATTACGAATTAAAATAAACTTCTTTGTCGCCTATATATTATCTATAACGAGGAGTGACGACCATCTTAAGTTTTAAAAGACTATTTTTTCAATCAAACTTTTTTTCCACGCCACCACTGAGGTAAAAGTCAAGGTGCATTTTTTTTCCGAGAGAGGTCTCCCCTATAGGCCTAATCCTCTCTTTTTTATATATAATTTATTCAGAAAACTCGTCATCAGAGCTATCAGCTATGTCGATGACAAAACTGTCAACCAACTTGTCTACAGCCACATCTTGCCGGGCATCCTCTTTTTGAATTTTCTCTACGTGCCCCACTGCATTCTTCCAGTTTTCTGCCGTGACATTATTCAATGCTTCTTGCACTAAAATTTTAAGGTCTACCAGTTTGAACGTATTCTTTTTCGCTATATAAGACGTCACTTGAGCCCATATGAGCTCAATAGGGTTGTATTGGCAATGGTACGGTGGTATACGTACCATCTTATGCCCTGTTTCAGCTGCAATTTCATCAATATTATACTTTTTTCCCATGTAATACGTCGTTTAGCAAGTTCATACAGCTCAGTTTTCAGCAAATCATCACTTGGCTGTTCGCCATTCTCTATCAACCAATGCTTTATGTTTTCTTTCTTCCAAGATGAGGTTGGACACTTTTCCTGTTGCATATAATGGTATGATGTGTTGTCCATCACGATTGCACAGTTGGGAGGGATGTTCGGTAGCAACTGATTTCTAAACCATTTTTCAAAAACTTCAGCATTCATCTGTTAATGGTAGTCCCTATCATTCCTAGCTTGAAAAACCAGTTCTGCATTGTTGACAAAACCATCTTCTGTCCCTGCATATAGAGTTATCAATCGGCTTCCTTTACCGGTGTGAGGTTTAACCCCCGTAGCCTGCTGGGATGATAAGCCTGTCCAACACTTTTGAACAGTGTAATTTTGATTGACCCAAGTTTCGTCGAGATACACGAATTTCTGCCCTGACTCCTTGCGAATATACCGTGACCACCGAAAGTGCTCCCTAGAGAGAATCTAAGCGGTTTATCCGTGGATTTAAACGCACGTGGATCTGTGTGTGAAGTACTGGCAAACACCACCAAAATGATATGCCATATTGATAGAAAATCTGATTCCATTTCTTGTTATTGCGTCAAAAAACATTATCGGTCGTGAACCTATGTAATAGACTTGGAATTCTGCGTAACGAAAAAGATTTTATTTGATATCTGTATTGGGAAAAATGGTTTTATCTCTCTGTTGTTGTTATACATTTGGCAGATATGCCTTACCTGCGAAGACCCAAACAGCCCCTACAGAGAGCTCTTTTCATTTTAGAAAGAGTATAGGCGAAGTTTTCAAGGAAACAGCGAGAGCTGGCCCACTGTCACGAGACTCTAGACTCAGCTGCCACAGCGCACGGACGTGTCTGGGCTGTCTTCCAAGCATCCTTTGTTATTCCCTCCTTTGTTCAAAACGAGGAGAAAATTGTTATTCCAAAGGACCAAGGAATCTTGTGCAACTATCCATTGCATTAGCTAACCTGGTGGTTAGTCTGATTTGACAATTGCTCCCAGTTCTCTTTCTCTTCGACTTAAACTCTCATTTTTCCTTGTTCAGAGTTGTTTCTCTTAAACAGTCACTGACTAAGAAATCCTAGTAAAATAAATCCTATTTATGAAGTCATCTATTAAGTACAATTATTGTTGTCTAGTGAAGTCACATAACTTATCCTCCATGGTGTTAAAAGTATTATTCTTAACCCAAGATTCATCCCCTTATGATTAAGTAATGACACGTGAGAGTTTCTGTAATGCAAGATTGTTATCTGGATAAGTCTTTTTCCAGAACTGTGTACGCCTTGAGCCTGGACAAAAATCCTCTTTCTTGGAGAAGAATCTGCATCCTCAGTACCAAGAAACCTCAATTGGACCTTGCAGTAAATGCCTGATAAAGCGTTTGAGAGGCACATACAGTAAATCTGTTGCGTTCGTTCTATGTAACATTGAGGTTTGTCCTAAGTAGGACTAATATGCTAAGCTGCTGTTAGCGCCTGTGAATATTCCATTTCATGTTATTTTGCTTTTTTGTTGAAACTAGTGTTCCAGTAAGTTTTCTGAATTCATTCATGTGATTATGAATGAACCTCTATTCTTTGTTAAATAGTGTTAACTGGCAACCTGATTTATTCAATATCTGTCCTTTACAGTTAATTTTAGCCTTAATTGAGAGAATTGCGTAGGTCTTAGGTAAAGCAATTCAATATAAATCCAATTAAGTAATTATTAAACGCATTAGCCGAATGACCTATGTAACAATGTATATATATATATATTATATATATATATATATATATATATATATATATATATATATATATATATATATATATATATATATATATATATGTATGTGTGTGTGTGTGTGTGTGTGTATATAATGTATATATGTATGTATATACTGTATATATGTGCATATATTATATATATACATATGTATATGTATACATATGATAATATGTATATGCATATGTGTATTGTAAAACGGTTGGGAGAAACTGGCACCAGGCATCGAGAGCCAGGCATGGAGTGGAGTGCAGCGGGGACGTGTTGCATGCAGAGCGTTCATAATGTGTTGCAGTTGTGGGAGGTGGCATCCGGTGTTAGAGGTCCAATGTTGGTGTTGTTGATGTTGTTTTTTCTCTCCTGTTGATTTATGGTGGCCACATGATGTAGGTTTTACTGCTGAGGGAGTGTGTGGAGCTTCGCCTCACCGCTTTTATTTCTTATTTCTTTGCGATCGATAGTCACTTCCTGGCCGATGATTATGGCAATATCAGTGTTTTTAACTTTCAAGTGTTCACGGTGAGGGTATTTTTTCGTAGAGGTGCAAATATTTTTTCCAAGCTGTTTGTGTGATATTGATTCTTTTACTACTGAATGGAAATTTTTCGGGAAATATTTTCGTTTTGTAAATGGTTTTCCAGTTCCCACTCAACACCCCTCTCTCAACCACTCACATACACACAAACGTAATATATATATATATATATATATATATATATATATATATATATATATATATATATATATATATATATATATATATATATGTGTGTGTGTGTGTGTGTGTGTGTGTGTGTGTGTGTGTGTGAGTGTGTTGGTAATGTTGCTATGTATTTGAGTATGTAGTTTCATGTTCACTTCTACATTTGTTAGCGCTTTCATTATTTCAGAATAAATAAAATCATCTTGAATTTGTGGTCAACCGACAACTCTCATTTTTTATGGTCGGGGTCATTGGAACTACCCCGACCTAGCATGACCCTTCCATTGACTTGCAGCAACGTCATGTTACATCCGGCACCCTCTTTTATTTCAGTCTCTTCCAAACCCTTCCCTCCTTCCTTCCTTTTGCCTACTTGCTCTGCTTCTCCTCTCCCTTCCTTCCCTTCCACCCTCCCACGCTTCCTCCCTCGTATCTGCTGTTCCGGATCCGCCCTTCCTGCCCTGTCTCTTCTCTCTCTCTCTCTCTCTCTCTCTCTCTCTCTCTCTCTCTCTCTATATATATCTATATATATATATATATATGTGTGTGTAGTAGTGTGTGTATGTGTATATATATATATACACATCTTTTGAAAAAATCTCAGGAGCTTTTCCTTATTTGAGGACGAGGAACGACTCTTTAACGTTCCTCTCTGGTGCTTTTAAAAGTTCGGCTGAAAGTTATAATAAATTATAAATTTTTGAAACAAAACTACTAAATTTGAGGATAAACGTGGAAATACACTACCATCAAGGTTTAAGACCGGCTTTTTAATCTAGTTAATATAGGATCTAAAATTCTATATATCTCTGAACGCTATATTGCGAAATCCTCTGTATACTATGATATATAAAATTTCAGTGGTCTCTCATCGCTGACAGGTGACAGACGAGGTCTTACCATTGCAATGTTAATCAAGGCTAACTGAGCTCTATAGTCGATGCCAAACAGCAGTTATATATGAGGTATGTTTTATTTTAGTCATTTGTGGCAATATAACTGTTCTTAGTTCTCTCTACATAATGTTGCGTTAACGTGTTTGAATATGTGAGGAAACCTAAACTATAATGTATTTCTTTTAGGGCCGCTCTTTTGTTTAGTTCGTTCATTTCATTTATTAAAAAATAAACGCATGTAACCATGAAAACCTTGCTCCCTAGATTTAACAATGAACGAAGAATTCTGCTTCTTTATGCAATAATGAATAGTTGGAGGATGAGCTGAACGCTGGAAGTACAACTGTGGTAATGTAGCCTTCAGTATTTGTGTTGTTTTTCATAATAGGGATTCAGAACTTTTAAACCAAGTCTCGTGAAGGATGGTTTTCCATATACTTACGTACATTTTAGTCACTTTTTCTCCTATCCGTGCATCTTGTCTATTGTAAATATCATTTTCTTATGATAAGAATTAAGATAGTTTAAGAACGGCATAATGTGCTCTGCTTTTTCAAAAACTAAGAAAGTGTCACCAACTTGCCCTTTATGTGTTAGAGGTTTAAAATCTTTCGGGCAATGAAGTCACTTAAACAAATGTAGTTATTCATGACGGCTCATAAAGATGCTAACAAAGGTAGCTGATATTAGGAGACCCAGGGGTAGCCTATGCCTCAGCCTCTTTCAAGTAGCCTACCTGTTATCACAAATAAAGTCTCCTCAGTTTCCCAGTTGAGTGGACTGGTGGCTGCTCAAACGTCCTTGGCCGGGTTTCCATAATGCGTGACCATATTCATAGAGAGAATAGAAATGATTTTTAGTTTCTTTTATAGGGATGTTGGTATAGAGAGATTCGATCACAGCTGCTCGTGGCTGATGAAGTTTCCTGCAGTTTTAAACCTGTTATGTAATAAAAACAAGTAAAAAACGCGCCGAAGTTTCTTCGGCGCAATCCAGTTTTCTGTACAGCCGCTACAGCTTATAAGTTCTCCGCTGGGAGAGTCAGTAGAGTTGTCGCCTAGCACTCGCTAGGCCCGACTTCAAGTCTCCGGCCGGCTAATGAAGAATTATAAGAATTTATTTCTGGTGATAGAAATTCAGTTCTTGAAATAATGTGGTCCGGATTCCACAATAAGCTGTAGGTCCCGTTGCTAGGTAACCAATTGGTTCTTAGCCACGTAAAATAAGTCTAATCCTTCGGGCCAGCCCTAGGAGAGCTGTTAATCAGCTCAGTGGTCTGGTAAAACTAATATATAGTATATTTAGCTACAGCATATAATCAAGGCCACCGAAAATAGATCTATCTTTCAGTGGTCTCGGCATAATGCTGTATGAATCGCGGCCCATGAAACTTTAACCACGACCCGATGGTGGCCTATCCTATACCGTTGCCAGAAGCACGGTTATGGCTAACTTTAACCTTAAATGAAATTAAAACTACTAAGGCTAGAGGGCTGCAATTTGGTGTGTTTGATGAATGGAGGGTGGATGATCACCATGCCAGTTTGCAGCCCTCTAACCTCAGAAGTTTTTAAGATCTGAGGGCAGGCAGAAAAAAGCGTGGACGGACAGACAAAGCCGGCACAATAGTTTTCTTTAACAGAAAACTAAAAACTAACAAAATTATGCCACATCTCTTTGTTTTTATGAAAAAATTAGGTTTCCAATTGTAGTGTAGCTAGGGAAGTTAGGTAGAAAAGAGAGGGAGAGAGAGAAAGAGAAATGTAGAAAACTGAAAAAGTAAAGAGAGAGAGAGAGAGAGACGTAAAGAATAAAAAGGGAGGCAGAGAGAACAGTGATAACGCCTAAGAGCTGTTGTTACTACCGTTATTACCGTGGATTCAAATATGCTGACCGAGGTAGAACTTTGCACGAACTCAAAAACAGTGAGCAGGTATATCGCGTCTAAAGCCATAAAACCGATCATAAAAGTGGGAAGTAGTGGTCTTGAGATTAGCTTAACCAAATCATGAGTCAGCACAGCCAAAAAGCAAACATCAGCCAGCTCTATAACCCCGCCTTCAATAGGAGGCGTTTTCATGGAAATTCCAGGAAATTGGGGGCTGGACAAAGTGATGTACTTCAACACCCTCCAATCAAACATGCTGGGGAGGGCTCTTTCACACATCCTTCTAAGATCACCTCCAATCAAGTCCTGTAAGGAGAGATTTGAACCACACCCACTACAGTCCTTCCCAATCAACTATTTGAAGGGGAGGCCTTGCAGACAAATCCTTCCAATAGGACTAGAAGGAGGTGGAGATTGCAGATAACAAGAAATCTAGGGGTTCGACAGTCTGGAGAGCGACAGGAGAGAAAGCAGATTCGAGCCGTGTCCACTTGGGAGAGTACGTCTCCCCTCGCTTTCGCGCTCCCCAATAGACTGAGTCAAACTAATTTCTCAAGAGTGACTTCATTTATACCACTGTAACATTTTAATTTTGTTCTGATTTTGTTAATCTTTATAAGTTACATTCCATTATTAAAGTGAAGAAATTACAGAACTCGTCTCTATACGCCTTCCTGAGAGATATCAATGCTGTAGGAATATTTATCTTCAATAACAGACATTAAAGAAGAAAGAGAGGTGCTGTGGACACACATAGAAGAATAACAAGGTAAGAAAGTGGAAGACTAAAATCACACAACAGAAGAAATGCATAACAAATATGGTGGCAATTTCAAAGGATCCAGAAGGCGAGACGAAACAAACGAACATTAACGAAATTATCAGTGCAATTATTTGAGTTACAGTGAAACGAAATTCTACAAAACGAACTTAGATTTTTAATGACAGTAAGCTAATAATTATATGAAGAAATAAAATCCTGTAAGAGAACGTCGAGATCACAAGTATTTGTGCGTTCCAAAGAAACACAACACATTTTGAACTGTTACCGTCAACAAATTGAGGCAGACCTCGACAACCATAACAAGCCAAGTGTTTGCGAATTATCATCGAGGTGATTGGGAAACAATGCAGATGCAGGGAATTTTTAACGAGGCTACGACGACGGAAACTCACAGTGAAAATACAACAACTTAGAGGTGTCACAATAACAACCACAGTAAGTCAGCGAGAGATGAATTTACTGTTCGCTCTCTCTTAATGTGTGAATAAGTGAAGATATTTTTTTCTACATCTTTCTATAAGTGTGAAAATTAAGAAAACTCTCTCTAGTGAATAAAGTTCCTTTTGCATAAATACCAGTATTACTCTCTCTCTATGATAAATAATTATTTAGTAAATAATTTAGATAGGGAATTAGCTATTTTTTTTTTTACACGATTGGTGATGAATATTTAAGAAGTTATATATAAATTTGTGTACTCATTGTGATGAATTTTTTACGATATGGTGCGCAGTTTCATATAAGAATTTATTTTGTGTATTGAAGGAGGTTTTACTTGTGCACTTGAACTCAGTAGAGAATTTAATTTTTTTTTACTGTGACAATTTCACAAATTCTTTTAATTTTGGTACAGTATAACAAAAAAATTTTTATATAATTGATGTACTCCGATTGAATAATTTTTTTTTGTGTGTGGCCATGCAAAGAGTATTTGATGAATTACTGAACACAGTTAGACATTCACAATACGATTTAAGACCGTCGACAATTAGACGTAGCCGAATTTCAAGACTAAATTCCCACTCCGCTGTAGTGCAAGGAAATCCTAACAATAATAACACAACTAACTAGAACCAAAATAGTGTTAATCATTCTAATAATACTAACAGTAATAATAACAGTAACAATACTAATAAGACTAATAATACTCGCACCTTACAATTTCGCAATATGAATCAAGCGGCTGTAATAACAACCACCACACGCTTCTGTGGACAGGTGGATGATTCAAATCCTGACAAAGGTAGACTCGAATCCTATACTGTAAATCACTGGCTCTCAGATGCAGATAGTCGTACAATTTCAGGGGGAATAACAGATGAAAGAGCTAAAATAAATGAAGCCTTGTTGCTCGTCAGCTCAGAACATGGAGACGCACATAAAACTTTGAATTCCACAAGTTTTAGCAAACTTAATAACTATGTAGAATTTAAAGAAATTTGTTTATCACTCTGGGAACCAGTTAATAAGACTGACAGTTTATATAACATAACTAGATTCCTTAACCCGCAATATAAAACAATTGCTAGTTTGTACGCAAGCGTGGAGAATGCAAGAGAGAAAATAACAGAAGACAAAGAAAACAGGCATTACTATAGGAGATAAGACTCAGTTTGGAGATAGTGCCAGTAACTTAGTTGAGCTAAGACATGTTTTAAATTACTTGTCATTTGGAACAATATATAATGCCCTTGGAGAAGAGGAAAAGAAGGCTTTCAGAAAAATAAAACTTGATCCCCAGAAAACAAGCCTTCAACCATTGAAGACAATGAGAGAAGAAATCCAAAGGAAAGAGATAAATCTATCCAAGGAATTTGTGGGAACAACAGAAGCACCAAATGAAAGGAAAGTCAGAAATAATAACCCTACTTTTAAAATGAATAATAAGTTCTATGACAATTCCAGACAAGTAGGAAATAGACCAAATCCCTTCCAAGGGAAATATGCCCAAAATACTAAAAGAAAATGGAATCCAGACCACAAAGGAAGAAACAATCAAACAAAGAGTGGACCGCCCAAACCTTATACATAACACAAGAAGGAAATAAAAAAATAATTGAATTAAGCGGTAATCGCTCAACATCAAATAAGTCTTCAAGTCAATGACAATTTAGCCCTACACAGAATAACAAGAAAGTCCCTTCAAGAAGATAATATAAGAGTAGAATAATTAGCAAAAAAGGGGAAGTGAAGGTTCATCCGCACTATCCATATTGTAGAGTAAAGAAGTTGTATTTTCCATGGATGAAGAAGAAATAATCAGAAAGGATTTACCTATCATTAAAATTCAATACAGAATAAATTATGTACTGTCCTTATGGATTCAGGTTGTACTGTAAGCATAACTGATAAACATACATTAACAAAGTACTTAGGCGTTAAAGAAACGCTAATTCAGGGTCAAAGCAAAATAATAAAAGGAGTAGCGGGTAAACAGATTAAAAGTTTAGGAAATGTGAACTTAGAAATAGACCTTTCGTCACATAAAACTGTTGAAAGTTTTATAGTTCTAGAAGATAGATTTTTTTCCCGCACAGGTGCTGTTCTCATTTAATTTAATGAAGAGATGTGGAATCATCCTAGACCGCAAAGAAGGAAGAATTAACCTGAAACAAGATAATAAAAGGGGCGTATGCTTTACGCTTGAAGAAGAAAAGTTTCACCCAAATCTGATCAATTTGTCTGAGACGACTTCAACAAGCGAGAAAGACATACATAGAACAATCAAAATAAAATGAAAAGGATTAGAAAGGAGGAATTCCCACAATTACAGACTAGAAATTTAAGATGATGTGCACATCCAGAAATTATATCCTCCAACAAAAGAAGTGACCCACAAATAAATAAAGGTGATCCCCCATTGTTCTGAATATGACGAGGAACAAGACGTCTATGATGATAAATATGCAGAGATAAATACAGATAGCTATAGCAATGTAGTAATCAGTTGTGATAATTAAGGGAAATTAGTAAACGAGGTACTGTTGTTGAACAAAATAAAGTAGATATAAATGATATAAGAGCAGTAACTGAAGAAACTAGTATAGATGCAGAGATAAAAGAGGAAGAAATATGTTATGTAAGCACTGCTGATGATAATAAAGTAAAATTCTTACTAAACAGACAGGTAATTTTGCATCCAAAGTGTTTAACAAAAATACATCTAAGGGGAAAAGAAGAGATAGAAGTTAAAGACATTCTTTTACTAAATGAAGAGTTACCAGAATTTGTCAGATGGATAATTCTTTAGTCCACATGAAGGGTGATACTTGTGAAGTTTATGTCCAGAACTACTCAGATAACAAACTAACACTATATGCAGGCATTGTCTTTTGCAAAGGAATACCTATTAACAATCCATTACTAACATTAGAAGAAAAAGCATTTTTCTCTGTAACTGGTCAAACATCTGAATTAAGCAAAGAAGTGAATAAAACAGATTTTTCAGAAAACAAAGGTAGATTAATTCAAGTATTAGAAAAATACAGAGATGTAATAGCAATAGAAGGAGATAAATTAGGTAGAACAAACGTCCTAAGACATAAAATTGTATTAGATGATGGAACGAAACCATTCTTTATTCCTAATTACAAATTACCAATAAGCCAAAGACCCATAGTTAATAATTTGATAGAAGAAATGAAGAAAGATGGGGTAGTCATTCCTTCTAAATCTCCATATAATTCTCCATTGCTACTTGTTCCAAAGAAAGATGGAAATTGGAGACTTGTGATAGATTATAGAAAGTTAAATTCCAACACAATCCCCGATAGAATGCCAATGCCAGTGATTCAAGATATGTTAGCTCAATTAGGAGGTGCAAGGATATTTTCATCTTTAGATTCACTTAGTGGATACTGGCAAGTACCTTTAGAGAAGAGTCGAAACCATACACAGCCTTCAGCACACATAAAGAACACTTGCAATTTGAAGTCATGCCATTTGGACTCACTTCGGCTCCTTTAACGTTTGTTAGATTAATGCTTCAGATACTAGGGGATATAGAAAATGTTGCAGTTTACTTAGATGATGTTATCATATTTAGCAAAGATTTAGAAAGTCACCTCAAAACTTTAGAAATAGTCCTAGAAAGATTAAGAGCAGGATTAAAAATCAAATTAAAGAAATGTCAATTCTTAATGAAATCCTTGGAATACCTAGGACATGTAATTAGTGTAGATTGTCTGCGAATGCAAGCAGGCAAGATAAAAGCAATAGTTGAATATCCAGCTCCTACAAATTTGAAAGCATTGAGACGATTCCTAGGAATGGTAGGCGACTATAGACCTTTCATTAAAAGTTTTGCTACAATAGCCAAACCATTAACAGAATTAACAAAGAAAGATGTCAAATATGAATGGAATAAAGAACAAGAGACAGCCTTCCAAACACTAAAGAGTAAAATGACCAGGAATCCTGTACTAGTCTATCCAGATTTCTCCAAAGACTTTTACTTGGCCTGTGATGCCTCAAGTACCGGTAGGGGCTGTATTATTACAAAAGGACAAAACAAGAATGAGAGCAGTATATTATGCCAGTAGATGCAGCAGAGAGAGATTACAGTACAATAGAAAGAGAATGTTTAGCATTATACTGGGGTCTGAGGAAATTTAGACACATAATCTTAGGACATAAAGTCAATGTACTTACTGATCACAAACCCATTTGTGATTTGTTTAAGAAGAGAACTTTTACAAACAACATGAAGTTCAAGAGATGGTTCATTAGTGTGTTAGAATTTGCCCCAGAATTCAGATATATCCCAGGAAAATTTAATACACTAGCAGACGCATTATCCAGATCCCAAGAAGAAACAGAGAAATGTATTATCACTAATACTTTTTGTTTTAGCTGTCAAGTAGTAGACTTAGATTTAGAAAGAGTACAAATACAACAAAGGATGGATACAGAAATCAGGCATATAATAGGATAATTAATGACAGATGAATCTTTAAAACCTGATTTTGTTTTAATCAATGGTTTATTAAATAAAAGACCAACAGAGAAGAATGGTTACTCTCGTCGATACATCCCAAAAACACTAATCAGAGAAGTTTTATAACTAACCAACTCATACAAGTTAGCAGGACATCCTGGAATCAAAAAGACAAGTAGAATTATAACCAGAAATTATTTTTGGCCATATTGTAGTGAAGATGCCAAGAACTTTGTACAAAATTGCGTAGTTTTTAATAGAAATAAAGGTAACGTAAATCCAAAGGCTCCACTTGAAAAATATCCATCGGAGCTGAATCCATTTCAGGTCATATCAAAGGATTTTTTAAGTCCATTTCCTACCACTGTTAGAGGGAATAAACAAAATTAGTCTTTTTAGACTATCTAACAAGATATGTAGAGATTGTACCAGTAAGAAATAGAGATGCAATTACAGTAGCAGAAGCTCTTAAATCTAGAATTATTACGAGACATTCATGTCCACAAGTTCTTCTTTCTGATAACGCAGCTGAATTTACTAGTGAACTTTTAAGAAAATTATGTGAATTTTATGAGATAAATAAATGTCAAATAACAGCATATAAACCAAGTTCAAATGGAGCAGTAGAAAGAACAAATCGTAAATTAAAGGGTATCCTGAAAACTTTAGTTAAACCTAATACAAAAGACTGGGATTTAGCTTTGGAAGACGTACAGTTTGCTATAAACAATACTGTAAATGGAACAGTAGGAGAATCACCACACTACTTGTTATACGGATACGAGAAGAGACTACCAAATACGTTACTAGATGATGCCACACCACCCCGACATACTTATAACTACGATGACTATATTGCCTGGAAAACTAGACGTACGTATGAAACGATCAAACAGACGAGGGCTAGACTTAAGGAAGCTCAGAGTGTCCAAGCAAAGTACTATGACAAAAATACAGCTAAACCAAAAATTGTAGTATATGTTCAGAATCATATTCCAGAAGGTCCTAATGTAAAGGTATCATCAAAGTTTAATGGTCCTTACAGGGTATTAGAAGTGTTAAAATTAAATAAGCTAAAGATCATAAGTGAAAGTGATCTAAAAGAAAGAATTGTTCATAACAATCATGTAAAGGTAATAAAAACAGACGCTTGGTCCAATCAACAAATAAAATTATGGAAAGAAGATAATGAAAAACACAAATATAACTTAAGAAAAAGATAAAAATTTTGTAAAGTGTTGAACTGTTGTATATAAACAATATATATAGACATTAAAATACCTCATGTATATAGAAAATCTGATAAGGCTTATTCTTACAGATACAAACATGCGGTTCTTCTTGATTATCATAACACTGCTTTATGTGTCATCCGAGGTGGTGATCCGGAAGGGTGCATTAGTAGAGAAAAAGGGACCTAGGTATAGTGAGTATTGACATTACATTAGTGCTTATCAATGAAATGACGTTGAAAGATGTTCAAAAGGAATTAAAGTCAATAATTAGTAAACGTGAAAATAACAGTGTTTTACCATTGTTGGAAAAACTAGATAATGACATAGGAAGTGTGTTAAATACAAGATCCAAACGATCCCTCTTACCTTTTATAGGAACAGCACTTAATCAACTGTTTGGTGTAGCAACTGACTCTAATGTAGAAAAGAAAGGGCCCGTATAGATAAGTTGGAAAAATGGGCAGCAACAAGGGGCATTGTATTAAATAGAGTTATAAGAAATCAAAACTTATAAGAAATCAAAACTTAAATAACCAAGAGTTAGAATAACTAAAGGTATTCATTAATGCAATCAGTAACAACATTAGTATGGAAATTAATACATTAGTAGATCAACAGAATTTAAATACTTTTATTAGCAATGTAAGAACTAACTGTGGAGCATCACTATATTGTGATCGAAAATAATGAGTAAAAAGCCACAATAATATAATTGATAAATTGTATATTTTAAGACACAAAAATATACAAAAGAAAAACGAGGAGCTTTCGACCGTTGCGCAAACGGTCGAGAGCTCCTCGTTTTATCCCCTTTTGTATATTTTTGTGTCTTAAAATATACAATTTATCAATTATATTATTGTGGCTTTTTTACTCAATGTAAGAACTCTCTTGCAAGCCCATAAAGATATGTTAAATGCCATTTTGTTAGCCTATAAAGGAATATTAAGAGCAACATTAATTACTCCAAGGGAGTTAGAGGGCATAATTAGTGATTTTTTGGTAGAAGGGCATTATACCCCTATGGTAAAGGATATAATGATATATTATAATTTAATAACCACCAAGGTAGTTACAAACAAAATTATTTTAGTGTTACCATTTAATCAAAAAGATGCAGATGTACTGATGTCCATACATCCTTTCCCCATGTTAATGGAGGAAAATGTAATCATCTCAAATGTCAACAACATCAATTTTGCATTAGAAGAACATGGGCTAATGATGTCATTTATTACTGATGTTCAATTAAGGGATTGCATAATTTTGAAGGATAAGGAGTATATCTGCAACCTTGACAACCTTTGCGAAACTACTAATGCCTATCCTTGTGTTCAAGAAATAATTGAAAACAAAAACCAAGAATAAGAATTGTGTACACAATTATCCAAACATGATTTTGTTTCCATCCTAGTAGAACAGTTAATTTTTGTATTTTCACTAAATACAGTAACAGCAACTATTAACTGCCATAATATAAGTACTGAAATTAATTTCAATAATGTCCATGCTTTTGATAAATCTTGCAAGCTAGTTATTCCAAATAAGTTATATTATGAACCTCATGTTTTCACAGAAATAACAATCCAGAAATATGACCCATACATGAACTACTCTAGTGAAGTTAAAGAATTTAAGTTATCTCAGAGTTAAAACAACTGAAAGAGTTACCATTAGTAGATGAGTTTTTCTATTACAAAGAAAAGGTTTCACCAATTCTGTCTCTGTTCAATTTGGTCATAATCATAATTGTAATTATAGAGTTTGCAATTTTAGTCAAACGTGTAGTAATTTCAAATATTGAAAAGATTATAACAGAAATAAAAAGGGCCAATGAAGAAGTAAAATGATCTTATAGGCATGATTTATGACTGATTTCTTTGTATATTATTATTTGCATTATATGTTTATAACAGTTAACCATTTTTTTTACACTGTGGTAATTCATTATATATATGTATATGTATATCTTTTGATTCATGATATAGTGTGTGAATTTTCTACAATGTATTCTTGATTTGATTTTTTTACATTAATACACTGACACAGTTTGTGCAATTTGTATTTTTTTTTTAGAGTATTACTTGATGGGCAATCATATAACTGCTTTATTTTATTTGTGTAGTTTTGCAGTCATCCATTGAAATGTATTCTTATTGTCACACTGAGGGCAGTGTGAGGTAGCGTGACCAAGTGATGTAGTGTAGCTAGGGAAGTTAGGTAGAAAAGAGAGGGGGAGAGAGAGAAAAAGAAATGTAGAAAATTGAAAAAGTAAAGAGAGAGAGAGAGAGAGATGTAAAGAATAAAAAGGGAGGCAGAGAGAACAGTGATAATGCCTAAAAGCTGTTGTTATTACTGTGGATTCAAATACGCTGACCGAGGTAGAACTTTGCACGAACTCAAAAACAGTGAGCAGGTATATCGCGTCTAAAGCCATAAAACCGATCATAAAAGTGGGAAGTAGTGGTCTTGCGATTAGCTTAACCAAATCATGAGTCAGCACAGCCAAAAAGCTAACATCAGCCAGCTCTATAAACCCACCTTCAATAGGAGGCGTTTTCATGGAAATTCCAGGAAATTGGGGGCTGGACAAAGTGATGTACTTCAACACACCCAATCAAACATATTAGAGAGGGGTCTTTCACACACCCTCCTAAGATCACTTCCAATCAAGTCCCCTAAGGAGAGATTTGAATCACACCCACTACTGTCCTTCCCATTCAACTATTTGAAGGGGAGGCCTTGCAGGTAAATCCTTCCAATAGGACTAGAAGGAGATGGAGATTGCAGATAACAAGAAATCTAGGGGTTCGACAGTCTGGAGAGCGACAGGAGAGAAGCCGTGTCCACCTGGGATAGTACGTCTCCCCTCACTTTCGCGTTCCCCAATAGATTGAATCAAACTAATTTCTCAAGAGTGACTTCGTTTATACCAATGTAACATTTTAATTTTGTACTAATTTTGTTAATCTTTATAAGTTACATTCCATTATTAAAGTGAAGAAATTACAGAACTCGTCTCTATACGCCTTCCTGAGAGATATCAATGCTGTAGGAATATTTATCTTCAATAACAGACATTAAAGAAGAAAGAGAGGCGCTATGGACACACATAGAAGAATAACAAGGTAAGAAAGTGGAAGACTAAAATCACACGACAAAAGAAACGCATAACACAATGAAAATATCTTAAAGTCAAATGGGGTTTTAATGTCAGTTTTAAACCCATGGCTACATTTAGGAAACTTTCACCTGAGAACGCTCCTCCAAGCCCATGTTTTATCATAGCAACGAGACGGTCCCCTCCCCACAACCCTGTCCATCCTAGAGGTTTGGCAGACTGGAGAAGGATCGTTGGATCACGAGTAAATTCGTGACTGGTGAACAGTTACATTCTTATCTCTTTTCATTCTCATTTTTTATGTAAGCAGACAATTGTTGATAATATAATTATATATATATATATATATATATATATATATATATATATATATATATATATATATATATATATATATATATATATATATATATATATATATATATATATATACATACACACAAATAAACAGCTATCATTACCCTACTGATTTTTAGCGATTATTTTATTCTAGAGTTCCTAGCTCACTTATTTCTTAACGCTGGCTGCTATCCTCAACATGATTCACTGCTTTGGTAAAATGAAGCACAGCGTGATTTAATGCGACGACCAGGGTGACTTCATCCGCGGAGATTCGAGCTACGCAGTAAGCAGGAAGACTCATTCCTTGAGCGATCTTAGTCATCACGATGAAAGCCAGCGTATTCAAAGAATTGTCGAGTTTACTCTCGCTGATTCTATAATATACCTCTTAATGAAATCATTTGTCCATTGTATGACTTGTACGCCTCGCAGTTCTTCCGTCTCTTTTTCTTTTCACTTTTAGATGAGTGTAGAGACAGCGGCACTTGAAGTGTGTCGCGTGCATGTGGCAACTGATTGTCCTTTACTCAGGTAATGATGGACTTTATGTTGATTCGTCATGCTGACCCGGTCTGCTCAGATTGTATGCACAAAGAGTCAAAATGGAAAACGAAAACCATCTGGAGAAAACTTCCCCACGCTGCAC